>NC_069503.1:799438524-799476024 GCF_027579735.1 Bombina bombina
GGTATTATGTTTACCATAACACAATGGTAATTATTTTTAAAAGTAAACATCTCTGTAAACTTTAACCTTCTAACGCCGTTATATTCCATCATAATTACACTGGGCTTTAGTGCCGTTATGACGAAATAGAACGTCATAACCGTTGACTGTCCTAAAGCCAACGGCTCTTCCATGATGTGATCGCGGTCTGGAGGCCATGCCTAGCGTCACAGGGACGCCCCCCTGACCCAATCCCATCATTGAAATCTTGCTATTGCGTGCACGATCGCAGGATTTCAATTTGTTTACATCGGAACGTTGTTCCGACTTAGACAAATTAACCCTGTCATCAAAGGGTTAATGAATAAAAGTGCTTTACTTTATTAAAGTTTACAATCGCTTTAACTCTTTCCTGTTCTTCTATTTCATTTCAATTTTGAATGCAAGTTTAAAATATACAACTTAACAATTTTAGCTGAATTTTGTAATGAATAATACCCCAGACATCCCAACCTGCAAAAACTCATTTCAGGGAGGTGGGTTCACCCGCTACTGTGCCAACTCCCCCCTTTCTCATTTATATAGTGGACGCCTTGAAACCCTAAATAAGATAGATACTTATCATTAAAGTAGCTTATCGCTAAAGGCCCATTAAAAAAAAGTAACTTTATTACACAACCACATACAACAAACCTATTTTCCAGTGATCGTACGCTTGTTGAATGCTTAAATATTTTAGAATACAAAGTTTAATTACATGCAGTAAATAAGGTAGTATTTGTGTTTTATTTTATTAGAATAAGTGGGGGCTTTTTGGTTATCGGTGCATGCTTTGAGGGTTCTATATCGTCCCAGCAACTAAAGGCATTCATTAAAGGATTACTTTCTGTTATAATTTTTAAGCTAAACAACTAACATATTAATGTTAATAAACATTAATTAAAACCTACTGACCTATATTTTCTCCAAAACGAAGTTTCATAACGTTCTAAAAGTTATATCTTTTATTTGCCGATGATGTGACGTTATCCTGCCCACTATTTTCAGCACTGCATGTTCAAAATACTTAAAGGGACAGTATACTGTAAAATAGTTTTTCCCTTAATGTGTTTACAATTGCTTTTTTTACCAACTGCAGAGTAAAAAATGTATGAAAATTAGCTTTTTAAGGCTTATTTGTGTATATTAAAGCTCTGATTTTGTGTTTTGAAGCCACAACCTAATAAAATGGGTTGAGCTTGTAGGTATAATCCGATCTCATTACTGTATCACATTGTGCAAATATACCTGCTTCTTTATCTTATATCTGTCCTTAAAACAATCACCAGTACTTTGAGAGAATAATGGAAAATCAACATTTTATTACCTTATCTCTGCTATATCGCACTGGGAGTGTAATTTCTTCTGCTGGCTGTGTTTACAAAGCTTATCTATAGCTGGTACGCGCGGCCACAAACTTTCAGAATAGGTGGGGATACCACATGCTAAATCAACAATTTCAGATGCCAATATAAGGGTAAAAGAAATACTTGTAAACAATTGAATACACTCCAGCAGGTAAAGTGGATCATTGGGAACAAATTAAAGAGGAGAAAAATTTTGAGTAAACTGTCCCTTTAAACCAATAACTTTGTGTTTAAAGCGCCATTTTGAAACCTAGGTATTGTAAACGGATTGGTACAGAGCAAAGGATACCCACGGAGTGGGTTTGGAAAACAATTAAATTTGCAGACAAGATTTCTGATATATGGTAGAGATATGTTAATGAAATGCTATTGATAAAAAGCGTATTTGGGGTAGTTAGTTAGTAACAGGCATAGAAAATATTTACTTACAGTGGCCCTTTAAAGAAAAACTTTTCCGGATTTGGGCCACATTGGATCATGGTACTTGGAGTTTCAGGGAGATTGCATTCCATGGCATCAGGGAGCCGCTATTACAATCAGGGAGACTCCATGAACTTCAGGGAGAGTTGGGATGTCTGGATGTATATAGTTAGCAAGTTCAGTTTTACTTATCTTAGTGGTTTCCCATTGCTCATCTGCAGTCCCAGATTCTCTCCTACAAAATAAACAATAAAAAAATTAAGAATAAAAACAAATATTGTGCTCCATGTGTAATATTTTCCTACACCCAGTTCTTCATGTTTCTAGCACAAATCCTAGGCACAAGTTCCCATTTATTCAGTTGAAAAATAAAATCTACAGATCTCTGGCTGGCTGTTATAAAGCAGCCTCTAATGAGGATCTCAGCTTCTTGCTTCATGAAAACACATATTCTTCTCACTCCTTTATCACATTAATATTTCTTCCATGTCACCATAAGCCCAGATAACAACTCCTGACCAAGCACACAGCATCAGAAGTAAAACAGAAATATCTGTCCTATTGATTTTAGTCTTCCTCTCTTCCGCTTCCTCAGCTCACTGTACCATGTGATCATTGCTGTCACGTGACTGCTGTGATGTCAGAGGGTCCTTTAGAGAGATGGAATCTAGCTGCTACCTTGTATGGAGTGGGAGGATCTGAGCAAGGAGAGGCTGTGGGGGTTCTGACTGATCCGATCCCATGTTTCTGAGATCATTTATCCGCAGCACACCTTGTTACAAGCATTTTAATGGAAACAGTACTACAACTTGGCATTCCCGTAAAGGTACACATGCTGACAGGGGGTATACACTGCACATGCAGGGTTTTTTGGGCCTGACTTTAGCCTTATAACCCCTTCGACATTTGACCATATACAATATCATTGTGCTTTCGAGGACACGAATGTTATAGTCCGAGACAAATACTGCAACATGAACATCCTCACCTGCTTCTTGCCGAGCAAAATGGGGAGTGTCACAAGCTTTAATTCGATTTATTTACACTCTATTGAATAGCGTTGTTACTTAGTTTATGTAGCTATCGCCCTTTGTAGTCGTACTGTCTTTAATGTAAAAAACTTTCGCTTTATGGGGTATATAAATATAACAAAGTCGTGATCTGTACGTTTTGTGATGCTGGATTGTATTACATTGTTTACAAAGAGCTCCTTTTTATGTCAGCATTTGATATTTGGTTTTGCCTATGGCACCCCAACCTATACTGAATGTTTCTTTATTTAAGTATATGCTATAGAAAAGCTGTGTAAAGATAGCCAGCAGAAGAAAACATCCTCAAATGGGGGTTAAGAGAGATGAGCAATAAAATGTTATTTTTTTTAAACTGTTTTCTTTAAAGGGACAGTATACACCAATTTTCATATAAGTGCATGTAATAGTCACTACTACAAAGAAGAATATGCACAGATACTGATATAAAAAGCCAGTATAAAACCTTTTAAAAACTGAATTTGAAGCTCCTAGTTTAGCACTGTTGATGAGCACAATGTTATTTACAAATAAGCAAACCTATAAATAGTTACAAAAACACTCCCAGCTGGGCTATATAAATGGATAATCTACAAAACGTATGCAAAGAAAAATCTAGTGTACAATGTCTCTTTTTAAAGGGACAGTCTACAATATAATTTTTATTGTTTTACCCATTCCCCAGATTTGCATAACCAACATGGTTATATTTATCTACTTTTTACCTTTGTGATTACCTTGTATCTAAACATCTTCTGACAGCCCCCTGATCACATTACTTTGTATTTTTTATCTATTGACTTGCATTTAGTACTGTGTTGTGCAAACTCTTAATTCCCCGGGCATGAACACATTGTTATCTAAATGGCCCACATGAACTAGCAGTATCCTGTTGTGAAAAGCAAATACAAACGCATGTGATTAAGTGGCTGTCAGAGCTTTTGAAACAGACAGAAATGTAGAGGTTTAAATGTTATAAAGTATATTAATCTAATAATGTTGGTTGTGCAAAGCTAGGGAATGGGTAGTATATCTATATTTTTAAACAATAACAAATTTAGTGTAGACTGTCCCTTTAAGTAGTGGGCTTTGATATGTAGACATATAAAGAAGCATGTGTGTACACAAAGTGATAAAATAAGGAGATATGTTTTCCCTGTAAGTTGAACCCATTTTAATTGATTGTGGTTTCAAAGAACAAAAACAGCTATTTCATATGCAAAGATAAACAAACATAAATACACAATTTCCTATACATTTTATACTCTGAAGCTGATATAAGTAGTCATTGGAAACCCATTAAAAAATGTTTACAGTACATTGTCCCTTTAATGTATACTGATTTTGTTGTATATACCAGGGCTGGCCTATCTAATGCTTAGTGGTCTGAGTATAATAATAATATCATTTTATATTTTTCTTATCCCCTACATCCTTCCCTTACATCACACGTTTACATTTACTAACAACCTTTCACATTTCCTTGTTATTTTATCGAGTCTGCAAATTTTAAAGAGATTATATTGTTTAAAAAGATAAAAAAAAACGCCTTTACTACCCACCCCCAGCTTTGCACAACCTACATTGTTATATTAATATACTTTATAACATTTAAACTCTACATTTCAGCTTGTTTGTAAGGCACTACAGACAGCCTACATGTTTTTTTATTAGCTTTTCACATCAGTGGAGTTCTTGTTCATGTGGGCCATATAGATAACTTTGTGCTCATGCTCATGGGTTGTGGATGACACTGCATTAATTGGCTACAATGCAAGTCAATAGATTATAAATAAATAGTCATGTGATCATGGGGCTGTCTGCAGAGGCTTAGATACAAGGTAATCACAGAGGTATATTAATATAACCATGTTGGCTGTGCAAAACTGGGGAATGGGTAATAAAGGGATTATCTATCCTTTTTTTTTTTTTTTTTTTTTAAACAAACATTTTGGAGTTGACTGGTCATTTAGGAGCCACCCATATCATTTTCAGCAACTTGTGATTTATTTTATTTATGAATGTGTATAGAAGGGGATGCTTAGGGGACCACATTGCTTCTTTTTTTCTAATAATTGGCTCACTTATTTTCTTTATGTGAATCCAATTTACAGATTTTTTTTTTCTTTTTTCAGGAGTCAAGATCAGTAGATCCACTTCTTATGTGTCCAAATTTATTATATATATATATATATATATATATATATATATATATATATATATATATATATATATATATATATATATATATGTGTGTGTGTAAATAGGTCTCCACTAGCATACTTATCAGTAAAGCAGCATTTGTTCCCCCCCCCCCCCCCCTCAAGTGTCAAATGCTGTTGTGTCCTGCAAGCTTTCCTTCTGGTGACTAATCGGTTATGATGAATATAAAAAGGGATAACACTTTACAAGACTTAAAGGGATATTGTAAAACAATATTTATATGCTCTAATTCTAAAGTGCTACTGGGAACTAGCTGGTCACGTGACAAATGTGTACAGTAATCTATCACCAGCTTGCTCCTGGTAGTGCATTTATGCTCAGGAGTCTATCTAGGTATGCTTTTCAACAAAGAATACTAAGATAATGAATTAAAGTGGATCATAGAAATAAAGTCAAGTCTTTTAAAATTATCTATGTGAACCATAAACATTTAATTTTGTCTTTCGTGTCTATTTGAAATATCACGGTGGAACTCCAGAAATCTGCTGTGTCGTGCAACTGCTGCTTATTGGCTCACAAGCCATGTCTGTACAGGACTGGCAGTTCTCTGTTGCTACCAAGGGATACCTTAAAGGGACATGAAACACAAACATTTTTATTCATGATTCAGAAACAGAATGCAACTTTAAACCATTTCCAATTTACTTGTATTATCTAATTTGCTTCATTCTCTTGGTATTCTTTGTTAAAGTAGCAGCAATGCACTACTGGGAGCTAGCTGAACACATTCAGTGAGACAATAACATGAGGCATATATGTGCAGGCACCAGTCAGCGGCTTCTAAACTTACCTAGGTATCATTTTCAACTAAGGATTGCAAGAGAGCAAAACAAATTATGAAAGAAAACGTTTTGTGTTTCATGTCACTTTAACTATGACTTGAAGTGTCAGTAGTGCTAAAATGACATGCTCTAACAAATTACAGCATGTCATTTTTGTACTTCAGTGTCCCTTTAAGAACTACTAAAATCCCTGTCTTACATAGAAATTGTGAATCTAATTTCTACCCTTTCAAGCTGTAGTAAATATTGTTTCTTATAACCCAGAATAAAAGCAAAATCCAATGATGGTTTGATAGCTGCCTTAAAACAACCTTTGGAGTGGATAGAACAGGTGGACAATTATTCATTCCTTCTTGGATCAAGGTCACAGTAATGTGTATGCTGTAATTAATATCTTGTCGAGTTCTTATATAGGGTCAAGCCTGTTCCTTTTCTTTTAATAGATAAATATTTACTTAAACTCAAGAGGTGACCTGTTTTCAGCAATCTTCTCTATTATATGTTTCTTGTCACTTGGGTCATCAACCATGTTTGTTTCCTAAGCTGTATACTAGAAGGAATAAAGCAAGTGGCGAGGAAAGATGCATTTTATTTACAAACACGTTGCATGTCACAATATTTTATTTAGGGCATATGAATGTACAGCTTTATTGTATTCATTTATATTTAAACCAATTATGTGCATATTTTACTTACAAAATTAGCATTGTACTACTTCACAAATAAGCTGCGGAGTAATGCACTATGCACAAGCAAGAGTTGACATATATCATGAGCTAGGCATGTACATAAGACAGACTACCTAGTTTAACTCAGAGGTGCTTATATGTGCACTAGTTTTAAGCCACACCTTGCTTTAGCCTTCGTACTAGGCCCAGAGCTACTTTGTGAGTGGGAAAGACTATGGTCCTGCAGGGCAGACCTCCAAGGGGCAGTGACCTGCTTTTAGGATTCGGCCTCACTATATATTATAACATGGCTTGACAAAACCAGGAGCCAGGAAGACACTGGCTTCTTAAAGGGACACTGAACCCAATTTTTTTCTATTGTGATTCAGACATTTTAAGCAACATTCTAATTTACTCCTATTATCAATTTTTCTTCATTCTCTTGGTATCTTTATTTGAAATGCTAGAATGTAAGTTTAGATGCCGGCCCATTTTTGGTGAACAACCTGGGTTGTCCTTGCTGATTGGTGGATAAATTCATCCACCAATAAAAAAGTGCTGTCTAGACGTCTGAACCAAAAAAAAGCTTAAATGCCTTCTTTTTCAAATAAAGATAGCAAGAGAACGAAGAAAAAATAATAGGAGTAAATTAGAAATTTGCTTAAAATTGCATGCTCTAGTCTATCTGAATCACAAAATAAAAAAAATTGGGTTCAGTGTCCCTTTAAATATTTACCCCTGGCTCCTAACTTTTTAGGTAATTCACCATATATCTATATAGGAATACCACTATCTGACTCCTAAAAATATGACTGGCTTCTAAATTTTAAACAAATTTGTAAACACTATAAACAATTTTTATATAATGAGTTTCAGTGTAAGTTATAGTAGGTTATATTTTTGAGAATATCAACAGGCATTAGTGTATATTTTGTGTATTGAATTAAATGTAAAATGTGTTTGGTTATACTACTATTTGAGGTATTAATCATATTGCCAAAATCATCCTTGATAGATTCCAGCTGATTGTTTGGGGTTTTTTTGTGGGGGGGAGGGGGACACACACTAAATATTAGCATGTGTAAATATATGAGCACAAATATGCCCCATATCTTTGATGCATAAGGAAGTTTAATTTTTTTTTTTTTAAATAAATAAAAATAGCTCCCAGTTCCCATATTTTGATCTTTACTGTTGTCTCCAACAGGTCGTTGTTTGATTGCCTTCCATCTGTTGCTATACTCGTATTAACAGTATGTTGAGCCAGACCTCAGAAATTTTGTGACATTATCAGAAGGCTTTAGCCTTGTAATTGGTCGTCAAGCTGTCTTGGTCTTTCCTGCTCTGAAAAGGTACTGTATAATTGGAGAAATCCTATCAATAGATCCAGGGTTCTGTACAGTCAAAGTTTCTAATTTTTAGAGAGTGACATTTATCAGGTCTTAACACACATTTATGTTTTTGAAAAAGTTAAATAGTACGACAATACAATAAAACTGCTAAGAAAAAGCACCCACAGCTCCTATTAGAGCTAAGGGGCAGTCTATACCAGAATTGTATTGTTTAAAAAGATAGATGATCCCTTTATTACCCATTCCCTAGATTTGCACGACCAACACAGTTATATAAATACACTTGTTACCTCTGTGATTACCTTGTATCTAAGCCTCTGCAAACTGCCCCCTTATTTCAGTTCTTTTCACAGATATCCATTTTAGCCAATCAGAGCTGGCTCACCAGAACTCACATGCGTGAGCACAGTGTTATCTATATGACACACATGAACTAACACCCTCTAGTGGTGAAAAACCTTTAAAATGCCCTGAGAGAAGAGCAGCATTCAAGGGCTTAGAAATTTGCATATGAACCTCCTAGGTTTAGCTTTCAACTAAGAATACCAAGAGAACAAAGCAAAATTGGTGATAAAAGTAAATTGGAAAATTGTTTAAAATTACATGATCTATCTGAATCATGAAAGTTTATTTTGGACTAGACTGTCCCTTTTTAAATGGGGCTCTCTAGTACAATTTAAAATGTATAGTCAGTGCATTTCCGGAAGTATTTGTGGAATATAAAACGCTGATAACTTTTATTGTGCACACTACATGTGAAGCATACAGCCGTAGGTCACATGGACTTTCATTTCCTGATTGTGTGGGCAGTGGCAGTGATGTCAGATTATGCATCATTCCCAGAACTCAAAGATGGTGCAATCGGGGGAAGCAATTATATATGGTCACATGCTTTACAAATTGCATGCTCAATAAAGGTGATCTCTAGAGCCATGCTTGGTGAATTCCTGGTGTCAGGTTTCTATGGGTGTTAAAACTGCTTATTAATTTATGGCACACATGCATCATGTTTGCCAAGTATTTTAACCTTATAACATTGTATTAGTATTGTGCACACGTCAGGCCTTTTCATTCTGGGACACCTTTGGCCTTTGTTTTTTTAACCAGAGTATTATGTTTCCCATCCTTACAGATGATTCCTACAAATTTTGTGCATACCCATTATTTATAAACCATCAGCAGTTGCTGTCATGATAAAGAGAAGGCACACAACCCCCGGGAATATTTTTCTTCATGTTTTGTGACACTACATGAAGACTCTATTCATGGTTGGGCTTTTTCTTTAACTCCCCTCTCTGGTTGTCCATTTCCTCCACCTTTTGCTCCTCCTTTTCCTGTCTCTACACTTCGGCTAAGTTTCTGCCTTAGGTGACCTAAAGTTAACCCTTCAATCATAAGTCTTCTGCATCATGTTCTATATGTGACAAAAATATAGTTATTTCTTTCATGTAATTAGCAAGAGTCCATGAGCTAGTGACGTATGGGATATACATTCCTACCAGGAGGGGCAAAGTTTCCCAAACCTCAAAATGCCAACAAATACACCCCTCACCACACCCACAATTCAGTTTTACAAACTTTGCCTCCGATGGAGGTGGTGAAGTAAGTTTGTGCTAGATTCTACGTTGATATGCGCTCCGCAGCAAGTTGGAGCCCGGTTTTCCTCTCAGCGTGCAGTGAATGTCAGAGGGATGTGAGGAGAGTATTGCCTATTTGAATGCAGTGATCTCCTTCTACGGGGTCTATTTCATAGGTTCTCTGTTATCGGTCGTAGAGATTCATCTCTTACCTCCCTTTTCAGATCGACGATATACTCTTATATATACCATTACCTCTGCTGATTCTCGTTTCAGTACTGGTTTGGCTTTCTACAAACATGTAGATGAGTGTCCTGGGGTAAGTAAATCTTATTTTCTGTGACACTCTAAGCTATGGTTGGGCACTTTATTTATAAAGTTCTAAATATATGTATTCAAACATTTATTTGCCTTGACTCAGAATGTTCAACTTTCCTTATTTTCAGACAGTCAGTTTCATATTTGGGATAATGCATTTGAATCAATCATTTTTCTTACCTTAAAAATTTGACTTTTTTTCCCTGTTAGGCTCGCGGGGGCTGAAAATGCTTCATTTTATTGCGTCATTCTTGGCGCGGACTCTTTTGGCGCAAAAATTCTATTTCCGTTTCCGGCGTCATACGTGTCGCCGGAAGTTGCGTCATTTTTTTGACGTTATTTTGCGCCAAAAATGTCGGCGTTCCGGATGTGGCGTCATTTTTGGCGCCAAAAGCATTTAGGCGCCAAATAATGTGGGCGTCTTATTTGGCGTGAAAAAATATGGGCGTCGCTTTTGTCTCCACATTATTTTAGTCTCATTTTTCATTGCTTCTGGTTGCTAGAAGCTTGTTCTTTGGCATTTTTTCCCATTCCTGAAACTGTCATTTAAGGAATTTGATCAATTTTGCTTTATATATATGTTGTTTTTTCTCTTACATATTGCAAGATGTCCCACGTTGCATCTGAGTCAGAAGATACTACAGGGAAATCGCTGTCTAGTGCTGAATCTACCAAAGCTAAGTGTATCTGCTGTAAACTTTTGGTAGCTATTCCTCCAGCTGTTGTTTATATTGATTGTCATGACAAACTTGTTAAAGCAGATAATATTTCCTTTAGTAAAGTACCATTGCCTGTTGCAGTTCCTTCAACATCTAAGGTGCAGAATGTTCCTGATAATATAAGAGATTTTGTTTCTGAATCCATAAAGAAGGCTATGTCTGTTATTTCTCCTTCTAGTAAACGTAAAAAATCTTTTAAAACTTCTCTCCCTACAGATGAATTTTTAAATGAACATCATCATTCTGATTCTGATGACTCCTCTGGTTCAGAGGATTCTGTCTCAGAGGTTGATGCTGATAAATCTTCATATTTATTTAAAATGGAATTTATTCGTTCTTTACTTAAAGAAGTACTAATTGCTTTAGAAATAGAGGATTCTGGTCCTCTTGATACTAATTCTAAACGTTTGGATAAGGTATTTAAAGCCCCTGTGGTTATTCCAGAAGTTTTTCCTGTTCCTAATGCTATTTCTGCAGTAATTTCCAAAGAATGGGATAAATTGGGTAATTCATTTACTCCTTCTAAACGTTTTAAGCATTTATATCCTGTGCCGTCTGACAGATTAGAATTTTGGGACAAGATCCCTAAAGTTGATGGGGCTATTTCTACCCTTGCTAAACGTACTACTATTCCTACGTCAGATGGTACTTCGTTTAAGGATCCTCTAGATAGGAAAATTGAATCCTTTCTAAGAAAAGCTTATCTGTGTTCAGGTAATCTTCTTAGACCTGCTATATCTTTGGCTGATGTTGCTGCAGCTTCAACTTTTTGGTTGGAAACTTTAGCGCAACAAGTAACACATCGTGATTCTCATGATATTATTATTATTCTTCAGCATGCTAATAATTTTATCTTTGATGCCATTTTTGATATTATCAGAGTTGATGTCAGGTTTATGTCTCTAGCTATTTTAGCTAGGAGAGCTTTATGGCTTAAAACTTGGAATGCTGATATGGCTTCTAAATCAACTTTACTTTCCATTTCTTTCCAGGGTAACAAATTATTTGGTTCTCAGTTGGATTCCATTATTTCAACTGTTACTGGTGGGAAAGGAACTTTTTTACCACAGGATAAAAAATCTAAAGGTAAAAACAGGGCTAATAATCGTTTTCGTTCCTTTCGTTTCAACAAAGAACAAAAGCCTGATCCTTCATCCTCAGGAGCAGTTTCAGTTTGGAAACCATCTCCAGTCTGGAATAAATCCAAGCCAGCTAGAAAGGCAAAGCCTGCTTCTAAGTCCACATGAAGGTGCGGCCCTCATTCCAGCTCAGCTGGTAGGGGGCAGGTTACGTTTTTTCAAGGAAATTTGGATCAATTCTGTTCACAATCTTTGGATTCAGAGCATTGTTTCAGAAGGGTACAGAATTGGTTTCAAGATGAGACCTCCTGCAAAGAGATTTTTTTCTTTCCCGTGTCCCAGTAAATCCAGTAAAAGCTCAAGCATTTCTGAAATGTGTTTCAGATCTAGAGTTGACTGGAGTAATTATGCCAGTTCCAGTTCCGGAACAGGGGATGGGTTTTTATTCAAATCTCTTCATTGTACCAAAGAAGGAGAATTCCTTCAGACCAGTTCTGGATCTAAAAATATTGAATCGTTATGTAAGGATACCAACGTTCAAGATGGTAACTGTAAGGACTATCTTGCCTTTTGTTCAGCAAGGGAATTATATGTCCACAATAGATTTACAGGATGCATATCTGCATATTCCGATTCATCCAGATCATTATCAGTTCCTGAGATTCTCTTTTCTGGACAAGCATTACCAGTTTGTGGCTCTGCCGTTTGGCCTAGCTACAGCTCCAAGAATTTTTACAAAAGTTCTCGGTGCCCTTCTGTCTGTAATCAGAGAACAGGGTATTGTGGTATTTCCTTATTTGGACGATATCTTGGTACTTGCTCAGTCTTTACATTTAGCAGAATCTCATACGAATCGACTTGTGTTGTTTCTTCAAGATCATGGTTGGAGGATCAATTTACCAAAAAGTTCTTTGATTCCTCAGACAAGGGTAACCTTTCTGGGTTTCCAGATGGATTCAGTGTCCATGACTCTGTCTTTAACAGACAAGAGACGTCTAAAATTGATTGCAGCTTGTCGAAACCTTCAGTCACAATCATTCCCTTCGGTAGCTTTATGCATGGAAATTCTAGGTCTTATGACTGCTGCATCGGACGCGATCCCCTTTGCTCGTTTTCACATGCGACCTCTTCAGCTCTGTATGCTGAAGCAATGGTGCAAGGATTACACGAAGATATCTCAGACAATATCTTTAAAACCGATTGTTCGACACTCTCTAACATGGTTTAATTCAGGGGGCTTCTTTTGTGCTTCCGACCTGGACTGTAATTTCAACAGATGCAAGTCTCACAGGTTGGGGAGCTGTGTGGGGATCTCTGACGGCACAAGGAGTTTGGGAATCTCAGGAGGTGAGATTACCGATCAATATTTTGGAACTCCGTGCAATTTTCAGAGCTCTTCAGTTTTGGCCTCTTCTGAAGAGAGAATCGTTCATTTGTTTTCAGACAGACAATGTCACAACTGTGGCATACATCAATCATCAAGGAGGGACTCACAGTCCTCTGGCTATGAAAGAAGTATCTCGAATTTTGGTTTGGGCGGAATCCAGCTCCTGTCTAATCTCTGAGGTTCATATCCCAGGTATAGACAATTGGGAAGCGGATTATCTCAGTCGCCAAACGTTGCATCCGGGCGAATGGTCTCTTCACCCAGAGGTATTTCTTCAGATTGTTCAAATGTGGGAACTTCCAGAAATAGATCTGATGGCGTCCCATCTAAACAAGAATCTTCCCAGGTATCTGTCCAGATCCCGGGATCCTCAGGCGGAGGCAGTGGATGCATTATCACTTCCTTGGAAGTATCATCCTGCCTATATCTTTCCGCCTCTAGTTCTTCTTCCAAGAGTAATCTCCAAGATTCTGAAGGAATGCTCGTTTGTTCTGCTGGTAGCTCCGGCATGGCCTCACAGGTTTTGGTATGCGGATCTTGTCCGGATGGCCTCTTGCCAACCGTGGACTCTTCCGTTAAGACCAGACCTTCTGTCACAAGGTCCTTTTTTCCATCAGGATCTGAAATCCTTAAATTTAAAGGTATGGAGATTGAACGCTTGATTCTTGGTCAAAGAGGTTTCTCTGACTCTGTGATTAATACTATGTTACAGGCTCGTAAATCTGTATCTCGAGAGATATATTATAGAGTCTGGAAGACTTATATTTCTTGGTGTCTTTCTCATCATTTTTCTTGGCATTCTTTTAGAATACCGAGAATTTTACAGTTTCTTCAGGATGGTCTAGATAAGGGTTTGTCCGCAAGTTCTTTGAAAGGACAAATCTCTGCTCTTTCTGTTCTTTTTCACAGAAAGATTGCTGTTCTTCCTGATATTCATTGTTTTGTACAAGCTTTGGTTCGTATAAAACCTGTCATTAAGTCAATGTCTCCTCCTTGGAGTTTGAATTTGGTTCTGGGAGCTCTTCAAGCTCCTCCGTTTGAACCTATGCATTCATTGGACATTAAATTACTTTCTTGGAAAGTTTTGTTCCTTTTGGCCATCTCTTCTGACAGAAGAGTTTCTGAATTATCTGCTCTTTCTTGTGAGTCTCCTTTTCTGATTTTTCATCAGGATAAGGCGGTGTTGCAAACTTCTTTTGAATTTTTACCTAAAGTTGTGAATTCCAACAACATTAGTAGAGAAATTGTGGTTCCTTCATTATGTCCTAATCCTAAGAATTCTAAGGAGAAATCGTTGCATTCTTTGGATGTTGTTAGAGCTTTGAAATATTATGTTGAAGCTACGAAATCTTTCCGTAAGACTTCTAGTCTATTTGTTATCTTTTCCGGTTCTAGAAAAGGCCAGAAAGCTTCTGCCATTTCTTTGGCATCTTGGTTGAAATCTTTAATTCATCTTGCCTATGTTGAGTCGGGTAAAACTCCGCCTCAGAGAATTACAGCTCATTCTACTAGGTCAGTTTCTACTTCCTGGGCATTTAGGAATGAAGCTTCGGTTGACCAGATTTGCAAAGCAGCAACTTGGTCCTCTTTGCATACTTTTACTAAATTCTACCATTTTGATGTATTTTCTTCTTCTGAAGCAGTTTTTGGTAGAAAAGTACTTCAGGCAGCGGTTTCAGTTTGAATCTTCTGCTTATGTTTTTCGTTAAACTTTATTTTGGGTGTGGATTGTTTTCAGCAGGAATTGGCTGTCTTTATTTTATCCCTCCCTCTCTAGTGACTCTTGTGTGGAAAGATCCACATCTTGGGTAGTCATTATCCCATACGTCACTAGCTCATGGACTCTTGCTAATTACATGAAAGAAAACATAATTTATGTAAGAACTTACCTGATAAATTCATTTCTTTCATATTAGCAAGAGTCCATGAGGCCCGCCCTTTTTTTGTGGTGGTTATGATTTTGTATAAAGCACAATTATTCCAATTCCTTATTTTATTTGCTTTCGCACTTTTTTATCACCCCACTTCTTGGCTATTCGTTAAACTGAATTGTGGGTGTGGTGAGGGGTGTATTTGTAGGCATTTTGAGGTTTGGGAAACTTTGCCCCTCCTGGTAGGAATGTATATCCCATACGTCACTAGCTCATGGACTCTTGCTAATATGAAAGAAATGAATTTATCAGGTAAGTTCTTACATAAATTATGTTTTTTTATAAATTGCAGTATAATATGATAGTACTGATGATGGCCCTGAAACTGACTTTAGCACTTACATTCTCTTTGTAATTTTAATCCCTAGGTTTATCATGAGAATGTACCTGTTGAAAACATTTGTTCTGCGGTCAAATGCAACTTCTGCCTTACGTGAAAGTAGGACAATAAAATGGCATCCTTTCTCACCAAGGTATGGATGCCAGGCAGTAGTGTTACAGAGACAAGGGAATCATTGGATTCATTCACCCCCTGGACAAGATATTTCACAAGAAAAAAAGGCACCTTACAATCCAACCCCAAAAGAGGACGCACAGCAGAGTCAAGACAAAAGTCATCTAAGTACTGTGGAAACCCCAGATGCTGTGGATGCTGATCCACTGCAAGACAAATCAATTGGCCTGTTTCAAAGGTTTAAAAAGACTTTTAAACAGTATGGAAAAGTTCTGATTCCAGTTCATCTAGTGACGTCCAGCATCTGGTTTGGGTCTTTTTACTATGCTGCCATCAAGTAAGTGTTTCTGATTGCTTTTTTCTACTAACAAATCTGTAATACATATGTTTTCTACTTTTAATTGGCAGTATCTGAACATTTTACCAGGGTTAAATAGTGTTTATATGGGTTAAATTTATTTTCATTAAAAATATAAGAAAAAGATGAGTAGTAAAAGAAAAACATATGTATCCCAAACATTTTTTTTATAGTTTAAAAATGCATTTGTCCATAGAAAACTTTTATGCTATATTCTGAAAATATGGAAATTCTATTTATATATTTACATTGTACTCATTTTGATGTTTGTAAACTATATGAAATAGCGGCTTTTGAAGGCCAATAACTAGTTTCAACATCGAAATAAACCACTGAAATGTAACTATAATTTTATAGTTATTAAAAAAACATCCATGTTTTATCCCTTTTAAATTCCTATATATATTTTTTTTCTCAATATACCTCGCTGCTTTTCATGCTTCAGCAAAGGTCATATACAGGAAGGATCTTATTTGTATATTTTTGTTTTTTTATGCCCTTGGTAATAATGGATGCTACAATGATTGGGGACACTGCTGCACATATTTTATGGGTTTATTACCCCAGTCTTTATGAATTCCCTGTTTTTAAAACCTCAAACACTCCTGAACTATATATTTATTTCACACAAATATACCAAGATGTTTGTGCACCTCTTTCTCCAACCTACCATATTATTTATTTCATATTATTGATTTGCATTGTGATACCCTTGACTTACCACTCATATGTATGTAAAACCCCATCATTTCTTTTGTTTATATATATATATATATATATATATATATATATATATATATATATATATATAAATCATAGTTGCTGCTCCTGAGCCTACCAGATATGCTTTTCAACAAATGATTCCAAGAAAACGTAATCATTTTCATTCCAGAAGTAGATTGAAAACCCTCTGATAATTAGATTCTGCCTGAATCATGAAACTTTAATTTTGACCTTCACATCCCTTTTATCATGTGTGACACCCTTTGATGACCGCATCACTGTTCCATCCAGACATTCCTTGAACCAATGTGTCTATGGAATCTCAATTTAGTGAGGTACAAAAAAAAATATGAAAAAAATGACAATGCAAAAAAAAGAGAAGACCCTTAAAGGGACATGAAACATAAAAATCTTCTTTTGTGATTCCGACAGAGCATACCATTTTTAAAAAAACTTTCCAATTTACTACTATTATAAAATTTGCTTCATTCCCATGATAATCTGAGTTGAAGAGATACCTAGGTATGCATCAATTTTGGGGTTTTATATCTCTTTAAAAAAATTAAAATTTTTTAGCAAGTCGACCAAATAACTAACCTACAAAATGTAATCCCCAATGCACAGTGACTATACCACGATATTATAAATGATACCGGGTTTTAGTAAAAGCCAGTTTAGTAAGGTGGCCAACAAGCCCTAATTTTACAGACGACAAGGGATATGAAACACAGATTTTTTTTACTTCAAGATTCAGGTAGAGCACACAATTATAAACAACTTTCTAATTTACTCCTATTATCACTTTTTCTTTGATCTCTTTGTATCTTTTATTAAAAAGCAGGAACATAAGCTCAGGAGCGTGCACTTCTCCGGAGCATTATATGGCAGCAGTTTTGCAAGAGCACTAGAGGTAAGTACTATTTCCTGCCATGTAGTGCTCCAGACCCTACCTAGGTATCTCTGCAACACAAAATATCATGGGAACGATACAAATTTGATAATAGAAGTGAATTGGAATATTTTTTAAAAAATTGTATGCTCTGTCTGAATCACAAAAGGTATCCATTTAATTCTGACAAAGTATACACTGCTATCCTATCCTTTCAATTTATCTAATGATTAGAGCTTTTAAATAACTGAAGCTGCAATGTAAATTATATTAATTAAAACAGGAGTTTCCTAAATGTGTCATTTTATTAATTTTCCTGGCACTGATTAACTAAGTTGCTAATATTTAGGGCTAGATTTATCAAAGGCTAGGCGAACTCTGTATGTGCTTCGCCTGTAACTGCGCCCCAGCTCACCTCCGGAGAAGCGCACATGTGCGCCTGAATTCATCAAAAAAATAGGCAAAACTTTGCGCAGGCGAGCTGTGGCATAATGATAAATGTCGCCTGTCGGAAAAAGCATTTACTCCCTATTTATCACAGTACATCCCTATAAATATTTTCGCCGCCATGTTTTGATTATTAAAAAAGAGGTTTTTAGGTAACTATTTAGCTTCTATTTATATTATATAATGTTTCTGTGCTGTTTTTGCCATATGTTGATAATTTAAGATCACAAAAATAAAAATAACTGCGCCTGTGGAAGGGCAAATTTCTGGCAATAACCGTCTCTTCTTGGCACTGAGCAATTTGAAAAATTAGTTAAAAGAAGAAAGTACTGCATCACAAGATGTAAAGGCATGTTCGCCTCAGTCTGTATCGCGGAATATACAACACGCAATTGAAGCCGAAATTTCAGTTCCCTATCGGCGCCAAGCAATGATAAATAAGAAACTGGGCGTATTTGTAGGTCAGGCTGTTAAATTACGCCTATTACTAATGTATGTTGTTGCACTCGGGAGCGCGCCCATGCGCCTAGGCGAATGCAAGCGGAGTGCGAAGAAGTTTCTTTCAGATTTGCGCAATTATAGGCGCAGAGGGCTTTGATGAATATGACGATCAGTTTGTATGCACTATTTTGGACGTAATTATAGGAGAATGGCTTTGATAAATCTAGCCCTTAATTTTACTCACATAAAATTCTAATAAGTTTCCTTTAATGCTTTGACTACTTTTTCCTTTATCATACAGATTTTTTAGCATTTAAATTTACATCGTAATTAAAATGTATATTTTGGCTTTCTAAGCCCATTTAAAAACAGAAACAAGATGTTGACATTCTACTACTTTGTTCAGTTGTATCCAGATGAAGAATTCCCCCTATTATTTGCACATCTGTTTCTGTTTTAAATAACAATGGCCTGTATCAGAAATGCACATGTCAGCTGCTGCCCTCACATACCCAGCCTGCAGCTGGAAGGCTCTTGACATCAGTTTATATTCTAGAATAAGTGTTTGTTTTAGTTACCTCCTAACCAACTGTCTTATTGCCATTTCCAGCTGCTACTGATCCCAAATGTCAGTCTAAACATAGCAGACCCTTTTACATTATATGTTCCAAGCTATTAAAAAATCATGACTAAGACACAAACAGCAGAATGTGTTGGGTTGTTTTTTCTTATGCAGTTAGGTATTTAGGTTTTATTGATTTTTTTTTTAAGCCATCTATATAGAAAGAACAGTAAATTTCCACTGCTACATTGGTTTTGTGATCTGTTAAAAAAAAAAAAAAAAAAAAAAATCCCAGCAGGCTAATTAGAGATTTATTTTGCTGTCTATAACATTGTGATTTAGTTGCTGGATTAGTAACTCTGTGATATTTTTAAAGTTCCTTTTTATAGACATTTTAAATAATGTACTTAACATCTTTAAAGGGACAGTCTAGTCAAAATTAAACTTTTATTATTCATATAGGGCATGCCATTTTAAACAACTTTCTAATTTTACTTTTATCATCAAATTAGCTTTTTCTCTTTGTATTCTTTGTTTAAAGCTAAACCTAGGTAGGCTTGTATTCTATTTTCTAAGCCCTTGAAGGCCGCCTCTTATCTCAGGGCATTTTGACAGTTTTTCACAGCTAGAGTGTGTTAGTTCACGTGTGCCATATAGATAACATTGTGCTCACACACGTGGAGTTACCTAGGAATCAGAACTGATTGGCTAAAATGTCTGTCAAAAGAACTAAAATAAGGGGGAAGTCTGCAGATGCTTAGATACAAGTTAATCACAGAGGTAAAAAGTATATTAAATAACAGTGTTGGTTATCTGAAACTGGGTAATGGTTAACAAAGGGATTATCTATCCTGTCTTTTTTAATATTCACCCCTTAACAACCAAGGACGTGCCTGGCACATCCTCTGGAGTTTCAAGCACTGGAAGTGATAGTGCAATACACTTTTCTAAGCAACCAATGCAGAGAGGGCCATTCTGTGGCCCTCTCGGGATCGGCCAGCGATAGTGCCGATCGTTGGTGGCGTGGGCGGGCAGCCTATCGCTGGAGGAGGCGGGTGGAGGGGCTTGAATAGGGGTGGGAGCGGGTGGGACCGTTACGCCACGCTACATCACGGCAAGGAGTGTGGAGGAGGAGAGGGGGATCCTATGTGGGATCCATGTTTATAAAGCAATCTGGGGGGGGGCAGCTGCAGTAGCCAAAAAAGTGTTATTGTTTTTTAAAAAAAGAAAATACCATAATTTAGAGAAAATTGGGTACTGCCAGTACCAAAGATGGTGGCAAATAGGTAGAGCGGGGGAGGGTTAGAGAGCTGTTTGGGGGGGGGGGGGGGGTCAGGGAGGTTGATTGGTAAGGGGGTATCCTACACTGCAGAATTTGTTTTTTTTTATTTTATTTTAAAAAAAAAAAACTTATTTTTATACTTGCAGACTTTCTACCTGTACTTCAGATGGGGGTGACCTTTGGGGGGTGGGGGAGGGAAGAGCTGTTTGAGAGGCGTCAGGGAGGGATCAGGGGGTGGGATGTGTCAGGTGGGAGGCTGATCTCTACACTAAAGCTAAAATGAATCCTACAAGCTACCTAATTAACCCCTTCACTGCTGGGCATAATACATGTGTGGTGCGCAGCGGTATTTAGCGGCCTTCTAATTAAGAAAAAGCAATGCCAAAGTCATATGTCTATTTCTGAACAAAGGGGATCCCAGAGAAGCATTCACAACAATTTGTACATAATTGCACAAGCTGTTTGTAAATAATTTCAGTGAGAAACCTAAAGTTTGTGAAAAAAAAAAAAAAGTGTGTGTATATATATATATATATATATATATATATATATATATATATATATATATATATATATATATATATATATATAATTTTATTGATCGCATTTGGCGGTAATAGGATGGCATGAAAAAATTATATACATGTGAAGGGTTATTCAGGAATTCCTGACAGATATCAGTGTTCCAATGTAACTTTCGCTAATTTTGAAAAAAAAAAAATAGGTTTGGAAATAGCAAAGTGCTACTTGTACTTATTGCCCTATAACTTGCAAGAAAAACAAAGAACATGTAAACATTGGGTATTTCTTTTTGGTGGTTGTAAATGTGTAACAGATTTTGGGGGTCAAAGTTAGAAAAGGGGGTGTGGGTTTTTTTTTTTTTCCAATTTTTGTTCATATTTTATAAAAAAAAAATTATAGTAAATTATATGATATGAAAATAATGGTATCTTTAGAAAGTCCATTTAATGGTGAGAAATGCAGTATATAATATGTGTGGGTACAGTAAATGACTAAGAGGAAAATTACAGCTAAACGCAAACACCACAAAAATGTTAAAACATCCATGGCCCTTAACGGCAAGAAAATTTAAAAATGGTCTGGTCACTAAGGGGTTAAATAAATCAGTGAAGACCAACTTCCTAACACAGGTGGACCACGGTTCAATATTTTAGATGCCTTACAGGCTGCAATGCTGCATTTAAATGTATGGCTATGAAATGCACAAATAATATATTTCCTACAAGTAACCAATGGCACAGATCCAGATCTTAGTAAGGTTGCAGGGTATACCCTGTCTGCTGTCCTCTCTTCTAGTGTGGTATTTTGATATGTGACCACCACCACCTTGTTTTGGGTTTTAAAAGACTGTTAAATGCAAGTACTAATAGAATACACTAACACAGAGCATTTTCTTTATCATATCCAGTTCTTTCAGCACATACACAACTCTAGTTTGAAAGTGCAGTCAACTTCTGGGTTTTGTGTGTATTTATATATGTGTGTGTGTGTGATACATACACATACACACACACACACACACACACACACACACACACACACACACACTGCATGGATTGCATAGATTTCTGCCCATCTTAGATATGCTTCCCTGCTGTATCTTAGTCTTGAGTAACAATCAACTGGGACACATCCTTCTATTTAATTTGTTTTTGCTATGGAGCTTTCTCACATATATTGGAAGTAAATCAGTTCTTGGGCTAGTATAGTAAGATGGGGAGCTTAGGGCATTTGAGACACAGTTTTATCACTAATCTGCACACACAAAGATTCACTATTAGTTTATCCTCCTTATCAATACTTACCATCAAAAAAATGCATTTTAACCTCATTGATGATTTTTATGGAACTGTGATTAAATACTTTAAGACCCTCAACAGCACAGAGTTTGTACCAATAGTCTTATCACAGCAGTGCGTTATTGAAATGTAAAGTGCTATCATTTGAAAAGACCAGCAGAGGGTGCAACTTGACAACATTTAAGGAACCAGTGAAAAGTTGTATTGAACCTGCTCCTAGTAAAATGTTTATTAGCTTTGTAAAGAGTTGGAAAATTTTAAATTACTAAAGACTAGTAATAAATTGCAGAAGACGAGTAATACACTTTTTTTTTTCTTTTTTTTTTTTTTTTATGCCTTTCTTTAACAGTAAATGAATTTTCCTTTTTTCTCTACTGATTTTTTTTATATTTTCATGCCCTGACAATTATATATTTATTATATTTCATTTTTATGTGTCCCCCTTTCTACAGAGGTGTAAATGTGGTTCCTTTTCTGGAGTTTATCGGTTTGCCTGAAGTGATAGTGAACATTCTGAAGAATTCCCAGAGTGGTAATGCACTTACAGCCTATGCATTGTACAAGGTAATCATGGACAATGGATTAATAAAAACCTTAAATATAAATTTAAGCGCAGATAGTAATTCCATGCTCAGTCACAGGATATTACTCTGAGTGCACTTAAATACACTATCAGTATTTATTTTTCCCTTTTTAATTTAACCCCTTAATGACCAATGACAATTATTCTGTCATGGAACAATTGAGCAAATTCCTTAAGGGGTTAATTTAAATGAGTATGAAACCGTGCTCCTTTTAAAATAAAATAAAAAATTAAATCAAAGAAAACCTAAAAATAGGAAACAACTTACTTCTTAGTGTAGCCACTGCAGCTAGATAAAAGAGCTGCTGGTACATAACTTAAGTTCTATTGTCACATGATTTTTGCAGCAGAGTCCTCTACTGAGGGCACTTCAAATGAAAGGCTTCTCCTTTGCCTTCCTGTAGAGACCACAGCCCCATTGTGGGGTTGTGACAGGAAATAATGGGCCCTTCACAAATTTAGTTATATGTAAATAAAAGGAAAAATCCTTTTACAATTATACATATTGTAATGATTTCTATAAAGTATAATTCACTGATTAATGTGTGTTTATTACAACAACAAAACAGACTTTTTTTTTTTTTTTTTTAAATCCCTATAACTGAAAATGAAGAATTCTGAGGGCTAAAAGTGCCCATGGTAGGCTCCACAAGCCTAACCCAAGCACTTGGCTATCCTAAGTTATCCTCAGCAGAGATTATCAGATAAGAAACCTCAAAACAATGCAACTTTTGCTATGGAAAAACATAAATTATGCTTACCAGATCATTTCCTTTCCTTCTGTATTTGGAGAGTCCACGGCTTGATTCCTTACTTGTGGGAATACAGAACCTGGCCACCAGGAGGAGGCAAAAGCACCCCAGCCAAAGGTTTAAATACCTCCCCCACTCCCCTCATCTGCCGAGGGAACAAGGATCAGTCAGAGAAATATCAGGGTATAAATGGTGCCAGAAGGACAAACAAAATTTAGGTCCGCTCTACAGAGAATACAGATGAGGGCCGTGGACTCTCCTCATACAGAAGGAAAGGAAATTATCTGGTAAGCATAATTTATGTTTTCCTTCTTTAATATGAGGAGAGTCCACAACTTCATTCCTTACTTGTGGGAAACATATACCCAAGCTCCAGAGGACACTGCATGAACGGGAGGGCAAAAAAGGAGGCAGACCCTAGTCTGAGGGCACCACAGCCTGTTACACCTTTCTCCCAAAAGCTGCTTCAGCCGAAGCAAAAACGTAAAACTTGTAAAATTTAGAAAAGGTATGTAAGGAGGACCAGGTAGCCACCCTACAAATCTGATCAATAAAGGCCTCATTCTTGAAGACCCAAGAGGAAGCCACTGCTCTAGTTGAATGAGCCATAGTCCTCTAAAGGGGGGTTATGTCCCGCTGTCTCATAAGCTGAGCAAATAATGCTCCTCAACCAAAAAGATAAGGAAGTGGATGAGACCTTCTGCCCCCTACGCTTCCCAGATAGACAACAAACAAAAAAGAAGTCTGTCTAAACTCCTTTGTAGCCTGAAGATAGAACTTCAAGGCCCGAACCACATCCAAATTATGAAGTAACCGTTCCTTCGAAGAAGAAGGATTAGGACACAAGGAAGGAACCACAATCTCCTGATTGATGTTGTTATCTGAAACGACCTTAGGAAGAAAACCTAACCCAGTATGAAGAACAGCCTTATCAGTATGAAAAACTAGGTAAGGAGGCTCACATTGCAAGGCAGCCATTTCAGAGACTCTGCACGCTGAAGCAATAGCCAGTAGAAAAAGAACCTTCCAAGACAGTAATTTAATGTTAACTACATGCATAGGCTCAAACGGAGCCTTCTGCAAAACTTTAAGAACAAGATTTAAACTCCAAGGAGGAGCGCTAGATCTAAGCACTGGCCTGATTCTAACCAGAGCCTGAACTAAAGACTGAACATCTGCAAGCTCAGCGAGCCTCTTGTGCAGTAAACAGGGCCGAAATCTGTCCCTTAAGGGAGCTAGCAGAAAGGCCCTTCTCCAAACCATCCTGGAGAAAAGAAAGAATCCTGGAAACCCTGATCTTATGCCAGGGGAATCCACACTCTTCACATCAGAATAAGTAGGTCTTCCACACCTTATAATAGATGTGACGAGTAACCGGCTTATGAGCTTGAATGAGAGTATCAATAACTCTCTCAGAGAAACCTCTCTTGGCTAGGACTAAGCGTTCAATCTCCACGCAGTCAGCCTTAAGAGAATCTAGATTTTCATGAACAAAAGGACCTTGTTCCAGCAGTTCCCGATCGAGCAATCTGTATCACTGATGCCCGCTCCTGTTTGATCCGGGCCACTACTTGAGGAAGGAGAGGTAATGGCGGAAAAAGGTATACCTCCTAGCTCCGCCTAAGGATCCCTTGATCTCGACCCATACCTGGGTAGCTTGGTATTAAGACGGGACGCCATGATATCTATCTCGGGAGTCCCCCACCTGTTGCATATCCCTGCAAACACCTAGTTATGGAGAGACCATTCCCCCGGATGAAAGGATTGCTGAGAAAATTTGCTTCCCAGTTGTCCACACCCGGAATGGGGATCGATGACAGCGAACAGAATACGAGATACCTCTCTCATTGCTAGGGAGATCCTTGTTCCTCCCTGGTGGTTGATGTAAGCCACCCAGGTTATATTGTCTGATTGGAATCTGATAAACTGGGACAAACCCAGATGGAGCCAAGCCTTCAGAGCATTGAAGATTGCTCAAAGTTCCAGAATGTTGATTGGAAGAGAGCTCTCCTCTCGAGACCAAAGACCCTGAGCCTTCTTGGCTCCCCAAACTGCTCCCCATCCTGAGAGACTTGCATCTGTAGTCACAATCTCTGAGGATGGTCTTTAAAAGGATGTACCTCGGGACAGGTGATCTTGACAGAGCCACCAAGAGAGTGATTCTCTCGACCGTTTGTTCAGAGAGACCTGTTGAGACAGATCCGAATTATTGCCGTTCCACTGTCTCAGGATGCACAGCTGTAACGGTCTGAGACAGAACCTGGCAAAGGGAATTATGTCCATGCTGGACACCATGAGACAAATCGCCTCCATACACTGCGCCACAGAGAGCCTTGAGGAGATCTGGAGGGTAAGACATGCCGAAGCCAGCTTGCAGCGTCTCTGGTCTGAAAGAACTATCTGAAAGAGTCTATTCGAGTGCTCAGGAATTCTACCCTGTCGCTTGGAATAAGTGAACTCTTTTCCAAGTTTATCTTCTATTCATCGGATCGAAGAAGAGAGAGGAGATTCTGAATGTTCTTTCGATAGACGAAAGGATGGTGCTTGTACCAGAATATCGTCCAAGTAAGGTGCTACTGCAATGCCCTGGGTTCTGGCCATGGCTAAGAGAGCCCCCAGAACCTTTGTGAATATTCTTGGGGCAGTAGCTAGGCCAAACGGAAGAGCAATAAAATGAAAGTGCTGGTCCAGGAAGGCAAACCTTAGGAACTTAAAGTGTTCCCTGTGGATTGGGACATGAAGGTAAGCGTCCTTCAGATCATTAGTGGTCATGAACTTTCCCTTCTGGACTAAGGGAAGGATAGACCTTACCGTCTCCATCTTGAACGAGGGGACGTTCAGAAACTTGTTTAAGCACTTTAGGTCCAGAATCAGGTGGAAAGTTCCCTCCTTTTTTGGGACCACGGAAGGTTTGAGTAGTATCCCAAGCCTCGTTCCTCTATGGGAACCGGGACAATGACTCCTAAGGAGGACAGATCCCGAATGCACCCCAGAGAGGGATCCCTCCTTAACTGATTTTGATGACAGATTTGAGAGTAGGAATCTGCCCTTGGGTGGAAGAGACTTGAAAACAAATCTATAACCCGAGCAATGACCTCCAGGACCCAAGGATCCTGCACATCCCTGAACCAAGCTTCTGAGAAGAGCGAAAGTTTGCCCCCTACCTGATCCATAGACGGACCAGGGGCGGCCCCTTCATACTGATTTGGTCTTAGCGGGCTTCTTGCTCTGCTTGGACTTATTCCAGGACTGAGCCGGCTTCCAAGTCTTAGGTTGCTCGGTCTTAGCGGAGGATTGCTGACGCTGGGATTTATCTGAACGACAAGGAATGAAAATGATTAGATTGTCCCTTAGATCTGTTCCTTTTTTATCTTGTGGTAGGAAGGCACCCTTGCCCTCTGTAACCGTGGAAATAATGGAGTCCAGTCCTGGACCAAACAAAATATTACCCTTGAATGAAAGGCTAAGGAGTCTGGACTTGGAAGTCAAGTTCGTAGACCAGGACTTCAGCCACAGAGCCGGCGGGCCTGAACAGAAAACCCAGCATTTTTAGCATTCAAACGAATAATTTGCAAATTTGCATAGCAAATAAAAGAATTAGCAACCCTTAAAGCCTTAATTCTATCAAGAATTATATTGAGGGGACCTTCCACCTTGATCAATTCCAATGAGTCACACCAGTAGGTAGCCGCTCCCACAACCGCGGCAACTGCAAATTTGAAATAAATATCCCGAATGTTGAAACATCTTTCTTAACTGAGTTTCCATCTTTTTATCCATGGGCTTTTTGAACGACAAACTATCCTCCAGAGGGATAGTAGTGCATTTTGCAAGTGTGGAGACAGCGCCATCCACCTTAGGGACGGAACCCCACAACTCCAAATGAGAGTCCAGGAACAGTTTCTTAAAGACAGACAAAGAGGTGAAAAAAAAAACAATCCTCTCCCATACGTTCTTAATAATGTTTGCCATCTTTACAAGAACAGGGAAAGTCTGAGGAACAACCCTGTCTTCGTAAACTCTATCCAGTTTAGGAATTAAAGGTTCTTCAGGCAGTTTGGCCTCTGGAACCTCTAGGGTAACCAGAACTTCCTTTTTAAAAGAAAGCGCAAGTGCTCCATCCTAAATCTAAAATCTGGTTTCTCCACAATCGGAGGCTTAGAGGCAGCCGATTCAGACCCAGAAAGTTCACACTCTGAAGTATCAGAAAGAACTTCATCAGATAACCTATAGCCAATAAACTAGATGATGTCCCTTGGGAAGGATAGAAATACTTGACCTTTTCGCTTTCGCTTAGCAGGGCTAGGTAAAGCACTAATGGCCACAGACACCGCCGTTTTTAACTGCGCAGTGAAGTCCGGAGGTAAAAGACCTCCTCCAGATGGAGGATCAGGCGTGCTATGGGAAACTGCATGTGTATTAGGAGATGAAAGCAGAGTGCGCACCTCACGGGACGGGGACCCCTCAGAGGTGGAAGGCTCAGTGGCATAATCACTTTTTTTAGGCATGTGGAAAATAATTGATAGGGTGGGTTTACCTCGGCCTCCTCACAATATAAACAGGCATTAGTCTTAGGTATAGAGGAAGTACACTCTAAAACGTCAGAGTCCTCGATAGCTATGGGCTATGTCCTAATATAACACTAACGAACAATATATAAAATATAAAAATGGCACCTTTTATACCCCCAATGACTGGGGCACTCACCACCTCCTATGACCCAGGCACACAGAGTAAACCGCTTCTCTTCAATAACCAGCACGGTCAGAGAGTAGGAAGTGAAACAATGACCACACCCGGTCACATGGAGTGCAACCTAGGATCGCCTCCGCTAAGGAAAAGCGCGCCAAGCTTGTAAAGCTGTGCAGCTCTAAAGTGAAAGTAACCTGTATGTTCCAACCTCAGCCTATGAGCCTTAGAAAACATCTCGCACAACGCAGTATAAATCAAATAAAAATGTATTAGATTAATCCCCACTGTTCAATAATATCCCCTCAGGAGATATTAACCCTTGATTCCATATAGATAAAAGGAGCCACACTGTGACCCTGTCTTCTAGCGTTACCATATTTGTAAAAAATTAAACGATCTTACCGGAATCTATGTTGTGGAACAAAAACACAGCCTCTCAAGTGTGACAATCTTGTAGCATCGCTCCTGACATGGACTTGAGTGATGAAAGAAGGCAGTGAAACGCGTCAACACTGATTTGCTTAGGAGCTGTTAATACGAGTCTGGATGGTTTCGCAGAAAGACTCTTGCTGCATCTCCAGACCCTAACTTTTGTCAATGCTCTCACTGAGAGGCTGACAAGACTACTTAAAGTGAAGGTAAAGTCAAAGGCTCTATTACAAACAATTATAGATATGAAGGCAAATAAATATGTTTCATTCATCAATATTTGCAAAAACATATATTACCTGAGATAGCTAATTTTATTGATATGTAATCGGCTTTCCGAAAAACAACCCGTACCCTTTTTTTTTTTTTGTAAATAACGATCACGTGCTTGAGACATCCAATTGATTCTCTGGCCGTTAGGCGGCCGTCAAATTTAGTCATCAACATAGTGGTCTAGATGCACATTTTCTCCTCAATTTCCAAGTGCGCGCATCCTCGTTTCGCGCATGCGCAGTATAAACTTTCGGTTGTAGTTATAGTAGGAGCTGCTGAGGAACTCAGACTGCAACAAATCGTAAACATTTGTCTCGCTCCGATTACCTACATCACCTTCTTCTGTTATTTTGGTAAGTTCAAAACGATCGCATTATCTGCATGTCCAAAAATTATGCTCATGCGCAGTTACTCCATGCTCGATGTGCACGAGCTTACTAGACACATATAGAGCGGGTGGGACCGCTATATACGTTCCAGTATCATAATCCATGAAATGGAGGATGGGAGGAGATTCTGCTGGGAACGGTATGAAAAATAAAGATAAAAATATACCTAAATAAATACATTTAAAAAAAAAAAACTAGCGACTGTATTTGACTTAGTAAAAGGAACATAAATACAATTGCTAGTTAAGAAAACTTTACCTTCACTTTAAAACTCAAGTCACATTTCAAAGGGTAGATTCCCTTCATAAGGAACTACTCCGTATCTTCTGACACTTCTCTGCCAACCTCCTGTGACGAAAGGCAAAGAATGACTGGGATATGAGGGAAGTGGGGAGGTATTTAAGCCTTTGGCTGGGGTGTCTTTGCTTCCTCCTGGTGGCCAGGTTCTGTATTCCCACAAATAAGGAATAAAGCCGTGGACTCTCGTCATATTAAGAAGGAAATGACAGCGACCAGCTGTGTATAATCCAGTAACAATTCCTTATTGGCTCCACAAGTAAAGTAAGTGTGTGTGTGGTTCGCTATATAACAATTTGCAGCAAAAAGGTGTTAAAGTGATGGTAAAGTTGCACCTCTCTGATCATTCACGCAGGTAGCCTAGCCTTCAATCAGTTAAATCGTTAAGTTTTAACGGCAAAAAAAAATTGTTTAAAGGTTTTTTTTTGTTTTTTTTTACTGTTTTTTCATTTTATTATACACCGCACCTTGCTCAGCCCTCCGTAGTCTTGCTGTTTCTGATGAAGAGAGCGGTCCCACCCGCTCTCTACGTAAGCAACCAGGCTTGTTCCCGATACAATAAGATGTGCACATGCACTCTAGATAGAGGGGGCGGTTAGGTTAAACTCGTGGTCGCCTAGTGGCCAGGATTTCAACTGGATGCTGAAAACTACATCACACAAAAAAGGTATAAAATATAAGGTTTATTTAACTAATAACGAGCAAGGATTAGATGGAGCACCAGGGTTTGTATTAAACCAAAAGCCTTTATTATTATTCATCCAATAAAATAATCAGATTATCTATAGTTCTGGGCTAATGATTCTATAGATAATCCGTTGGTATGTATAGGGCTAGGTATGTGAATTAGCATTTGTAAGTATCTTTATGCAGGCTCAAAATTTGTAAATAGAAAGATTATACCTGCAAGGTATAAAATCATTTATACCAACAAATAAGTATTTTTCCAAGTCCAGTATGAGGTCATAACGAAATAGTTTCTCCTAAGACTGTTTATGAAGCCCTTATTTTAGAGGCATATTCCGGTTAGCAATTTCATTAGCATATTATAATTGCTACATTTAATATACCAAGTATTGCAAACACAAGGCAGTATATATTTTTAACACCCTTTGCACAGCCTCATTACACGCAAGGTAGCTACTGCAGGCAGATTTGTGACGGGAGGAAGAATAGCACTTTTTATTTTATGAACCACATGAATATAAGGAATTACACCTTTTCATGGGTTTATACTTAGTTGGTTTCAAAGTGGATAACATTATTATAATCAAGAGAAATATTTATATGTCCTCCTTTTCCTCAAGGGGGGTGATTTAGGATATACTTTGAATAAAACACTAGATTAGACAGAACCACGTTTGTAAAATATATTCATATAAGGGTTAATGAGCAATGAACATGTTAAATTTTGTATTGTGTTATTGCCCTATAGGAGTCAATCACTCAGTTTTTAAAGGCGGGGCTTGCTCCATGCAAATCGGCAGCTTTGATAACGGCAACAAGCCAAAACATGTCAGCTGTACGAGCTGACTCCTGTTAGGGGAATACCACCCTGTATCCTGTTGTTTTCAAGATTATTTTATTGGATGAATAATAATAAAGGCTTTTGGTTTTATGCAAACGCTGGTGCTCCATCTAATCCTTTACTTGCTCGTTTTGAACTTTTGACCATCGGATGTATGAGCACAGCGTCACAGAGACTGCTCCTGTTGGTTCCCTGGAGCCCATACTTGCTTAACTGACAGGACCGTACAGCCGTCAGTCAACTGAATTCTCCAATTGGAAGCCGGTGTGCAAGGGACGCACATGCTGACCAAGCCCCCTCCCTCGAATTACGTCTGAGGAGGGACTGTAGAGGAACGCCAGACGGAGGTGCCCGGAGCATCGGAGGAGCGAGACGGTGACTGCTATCCGGACTAAGGTTGTCTTGACCAGGTGTGGTCGCCCACGTCTCCAGGACTGGACGGAAGGAGGTGAGGGGGTATATTTGGTAGCTTACGTTGTTTGGGACATTTCAGCATATTATGGGGATATCTGTCAGCCGGGTCCTACTCAGGAACTAATAGGCACAGAGCGGCAGTGTCTCTACACAGTTTTCTCAGCATTGTGAGGGTATCCACTTTCGTATTAATTAACGAATAACTTTATTAATATTTAAAAATAATTATGAATTAAACTCAGTTATTTATAACGATGTTGTCAATACAGCTTTTAATATGGAGCAACTTTACCATCACTTTAATGCATTCACAAAAGTTTATTCACCCAGAAAAAAATATATAAATACTTCATTCACTCAGGAAAAAAATATAAATACAAGCTAGATTATGAGTTTTTGTCGGTAAGGCTTGCGGGGCTAACGAGCAGTTTCAGCTCACCTACATACAACGCTGATATTACGGGTTTTTTACAAACCCGGCGTTAGCCGCAGAAAAGTGAGCGAAGAGCAAAATTTTGCTCCACATCTCACCTCAATACCAGCGCTGCTTACGTTAGCGGTGAGCTGGCTAAACGTGCTCGTGCACGATTTCCCCATAGGAATCAATAGGGCAGATTAGGCTGAAAAAAAAGCTAACACCTGAAAAAAATCAGCGTTCAGCTCCTAACGCAGCCCCATTGATTCCTATGGGGAAATAAAATTTATGTCTACACCTAACACCCTAACATGAACCCCGAGTCTAAACACCCCTAATCTTACACTTATTAACCCCTAATCTGCTGTCCCCGACATCGCCGACACCTGCTTTATATTATTAACCCCTAATCTGCCACTCCGGACACCGCCGCCACCTACATTATAGTTATGAACCCCTAATCTGCTGCCCCCCACATCGCCGAACCCTACATTTTATTTATTAACCCCTAATCTGCCGCAGCCAACGTCGCCGCCACTATAATAAATATGTTAACCCCTAAACCTAAGTCTAACTTTAACACCCCCCTAACTTAAATATAATGTAAAATAATCTAAATAAAATAACTTAACTAAATTATTCCTATTTAAAACTAAATACTTACCTATAAAATAAACCCTAAGCTAGCTACAATATAACTAATAGTTACACTGTAGCTAGTTTAGGGTTTATTTTTATTTTACAGGCAACTTTGTATTTATTTTAACTAGGTACAATAGTTATTAAATAGTTATTAACTATTTAATAGCTACCTAGCTAAAATAAAGACAAATTTACCTGGAAAATAAAAATAAACCTAAGTTACAATTACACCTACACTATAATTAAATTAATTCCCTAAACTAACTACAATTAAATACAATTATCTAAATTACGAAAAAAACAAACACTAAATTACAGAAAATAATAAAATAATTAAAGTTGTTTTAAACTAATTACACCTTATCTAATCCCCCTAACAAAATAAAAAAGCCCCCCCCCCAAAATAAAAATAAAGCCCTACCCTATACTAAATTACAAATAGCCCTTAAAAGGGCTTTTTGCGGGGCATTGCCCCAAAGTAATCAGCTCTTTTACCAGTTAAAAAAAAAAATGCAATACCCCCCCAACATTAAAACCCACCACCTACACACCCAACCATAGTCTAAAACCCACCCAATACCCCCTAAAAAAAACCTAACACTAACCCCTTGAAGATCACCCAAGATGGCGTCCCTTCAATTCCGATTGGCTGATAGAATTCTATCAGCCAATCGGAATTAAGGTAGAAAAAATCCTATTGGCTGATGCAAGGATTAGTGTTAGGTTTTATTAAGGGGGTATTGGGTGGGTTTTAGAGTAGGGTTGGGTTTGTGGGTGGTGGGTTTTAATGTTGGGGGGGTATTGTATTTTTTACAGGTAAAAGAGCTGATTACTTTGGGGCAATGCCCCGCAAAAGGCCTTTTTAAGGGCTATTTGTAATTTAGTATAGGGTAGGGATTTTTATTATTTTGGGGGGCTTTTTTATTTTATCAGGGGGATTAGATTAGGTGTAATTAGTTTAAAAAATGTAATTATTTTATTATTTTCTGTAATTTAGTGTTTGTTTTTTTTGTAATTTAGATAATTGTATTTAATTGTAGTTAGTTTAGGGGATTAATTTAATTATAGTGTAGTGTTAGGTGTAATTGTAACTTAGGTTTATTTTTATTTTACAGGTAAATGTGTCTTTATTTTAGCTAGGTAGCTATTAAATAGTTAATAACTATTTAATAACTAGTTAAAATAAATACAAAGTTGCCTGTAAAATAAAAATAAACCCTAAGCTAGATATAATGTAACTATTAGTTATATTGTAGCTAGCTTAGGGTTTATTTTATAGATAAGTATTTATTTAGTTTTAAATAGGAATAATTTAGTTAGTTATTTTATTTAGATTATTTTAAATTATATTTAAGTTAGGGGGGGTTAGGGTTAGACTTAAATTTAGGGGTTAATACATTTAACACAGTTGCAGCGACGTTGGGAACGGCAGATTAGGGGTTAATGAATGTAGGTAGGTGTCGGCAATGTTAGGGACGGCAGATTAGGGGTTAATAAAATTTAACTAATTTTTTCGAGGCGTGAGTGCGGCGGTTTAGGGGTTAATATAGTTATTAAAGTGGTGACGATGTCCGGTCGGCAAATTAGGGGTTACACATTTTATTTAAAGTGTTTGCGATGTTGGGGGGGGGGGGGGGCCTCGGTTTAGGGGTTTATAGGTAGTTTATGGGTGTTAGTGTACTTTTTAGCACTTTAGTTATGAGTTTTATGTTACAGCGTTAGCCCATAAAACTCTTAACTACTGGCTTTTAAATGCGGTACCAGTCTTGACAGAAGAGGGTCTACCGCTCACTTTTTCCAAGACTCGTAATACCGGCGTTATGCAAGTCCCATTGAAAATATGGGGTACACAATTGACGTAAATGGATTTGCGGTATGTTAGAGTTGCGGAAAAAAAGTGAGCGGTGCACCTGTACCTGCAAGACTCGTAATACCAGCGTTGGGGAAAAAAGCAGCGTTGGGACCTCGCAACGCTGCTTTGTAAGGCTAATGCAAAACTCATAATCTAGCCGAAGGTGTTTACTGTTCCTTTTAACGTTTATGATTTTTTCAGCAAATTGAAATTGCTGTAATAATGGCGCAAGCCATGTGGTACAAAGATACTGTCAACTATTTGTTTATATACTATTATAGTTGTTACTTTTAGTATAAATCTTTTATAATGATAATTGTATACATTTTTATTCTTTGTGTGTTTTATTAATTTAGTAATTCACTTTAGACTTTTAATGATTGTTGCATAGACACAGTAAACACAAGCTGTAATCATTTTATAGATCTTTCTAAAACCCCAGAAATCGACAAGATACATGTTTGTTTGTTTTTTTGTTTGTTTTTTAGGGTAAATATGCACTTTTTGGTTAAAGGGACTTTGAGAGTGTAATATAAAATATTTAGTGATACATAGTTTATAAAAAAAAAAAATGACTTGACCATATACATTCCCACAGAATGCTGTAAATTGTCTAAACCAGCTACTTCCTACATAATGATTGTTTAGAGCAGAGGACAAACTGATTTACAGCTAGCCCAAATTGGCCATAATTTAAGGGAGATAACTACACAGCTTACCTTTTTATGTTTCTTATCTGATAAGTGTTATGTAACACTTAAATATGGAGGTCATAGAGAGTAAACCTAGCTTTTTAATAAAATGGTGTTCCCAGAATGACTTTCCAGTTTAAAAATAAAAAAAAAATTATCGTCCCCATTATAACATATTTTATATTTACTCTAAGTAAAGTATATTTGTGACCACATTAGCCCATTCCATTACTGAGCTGAGATTTACTTTCTCCAACATTGGTGTGTCCGGTCCACAGCGTCATCCATTACTTGTGGGAATATTCTCTTCCCCAACAGGAAATGGCAAAGAGCACAGCAAAAGCTGCCCATATAGCCCCTCCTCAGGCTCCGCCCCCCAGTCATTCTCTTTGCTGCTCTGAACAAGTAGCATCTCCATTGAGATGGTGAAGAGTATTTGGTGTTTAGTTGTAGTTTTTTATTCTGCTATCAAGAGTTTATTTTAAAATAGTGCCGGTTTGTACTATTTACTCTAAAACAGAAAGGGATGAAGAGTTCTGTTTAAAAGAGGAGTATGATTTTAGCAGCAGTAACTAAAATCAATTGCTGTTCCCACACAGGACTGTTGAGTCCAGAGAACTTCAGTTGGGGGGAACAGGTTGCAGACTTTTCTGCTCAAGGTATGACTTGTCCATTTTCTAACAAGACTGTGTAATGCTAGAAGACTGTCATTTTCCCTCTTGGGGATCGGTAAGCCTTTTTCTTAGACTCTTAACAGAATGAAGGCTTATTATGGGCTATACACTGGTTGACACTCTTGTGGGCTAAATCGATTGCTTTATTTAAGTTTTTTATGCAGTTTGAAGTGATTTTCTAAACTTTTAGTGTTTAGGAACGTTTTTAGGCGCCAGGCAGTCGTTTAGACACCTTCCCAGTCAGGAAGGGCCTTTCACTATAGTAGGCAGAGCCTCATTTTCGCACCATAATTGCGCAGTTTCTTTTGGATGCAGTGCATGCAGCTGCATGTGAGAGGGTCTGGTGATCATTGAAAACGTTCCTGGAAGGCTTCATTTGGTATCGTATAACCCCCAGGGACAGGTGAAGTCGCAGCAAACGCTGTGACTGGGACTGTAATGGGGTTAAAATTGCTGATTGATTAAACGGCTCCGGTTTCCTCATTTAAGGGGTTAAAAGCTTGAAAATTTGGGTGCAATACTTTTAAAGCATTAAGACACTGTGGTGAAAATTTGGTAAAGATTGGATATTTCCTTCATAGTTTTTCACATATTAAGAAAAAAAGTGTGCTCTGTTTAACATTTAAAGAGACAGTAACGGTTTTGTTTTAAAACGTGTTTTTTTTTTGCATTTTTAGACTGTTTAAGCCTGTCTAACATGTCTGTACCTTCAGATAGAACATGTTCTGTATGTATGGAGGCCAAGGTGGTCCCCCCTTCAAATGTATGTGATAATTGTGCCATGGCGTCCAGACAAAGTAAGGACAGTACTGTCACATTTAATAAGGTTGCCCAAGATGATTCCTCAAATGAAGGTAGTTGGGATAGTTCGTCATCCTCTCCTTCTGTGTCAATACCAGTTATGCCCGCGCAGGCGACCCCTAGTACATCTAGCGCGCCAATGCTTGTTACTATGCAACAATTAACGTCAGTAATGGATAATTCCATAGCTAATATTTTATCCAAAATGCCAGCATTTCAAAGAAAGCGTGATTGCTCAGTTTTAAATACAGTGGAGCAAGAAGGCGCTGACGAAAATTTATCTGTCATACCCTCACACCAGTCAGAAGTGGCAGTGAGGGAGAACTTTCTGATTCAGGAAGAATTTCTCTACAGGCAGAACCTGATGTTGTGATGTTTAAATTTAAGTTAGAGCATCTCCGCGCATTACTTAAGGAGGTACTAACTACATTGGATGATTGTGACTCTTTGGTCATTCCAGAAAAATTGTGCAAGATGGACAAATTCCTAGAGGTCCCGGTGCACCCTGATGCCTTTCCGATACCTAAAAGGGTGGCGGACATAGTGAATAAGGAGTGGGAGAAGCCAGGCATACCTTTTGTCCCACCTCCTATATTTAAGAAATTGTTCCCCATGGTCGACCCAAGGAAGGACACATGGCAAACAGTCCCTAAGGTTGAGGGTGCAGTTTCTACGCTAGCCAAACGCACGACTATTCCCATTGAGGACAATTGTGCTTTCAAAGATCCTATGGATAAAAAAATGGAGGGTTTGCTTAAAAAGATTTTTGTTCAGCAAGGTTACCTCCTCCAACCAATTTTGTGCATTATTCCTGTCACCACGGCGGCGTGTTTCTGGTTCGATGAACTAGAAAAGTCACTCAATAAAGAGACTCCATATGAGGAAGTCATGGACAGAATTCATGCACTTAAGTTAGCTAATTCCTTTATTTTAGATGCCGCTTTGCAATTAGCGAGATTAGCGGCGAAAAATTCAGGGTTTGCAATTGTGGCGCGCAGAGCGCTCTGGCTAAAGTCTTGGTCGGCGGATGTATCTTCCAAGACAAAATTGCTTAGTATCCCTTTCAAAGGTAAGACCCTTTTTGGGCCAGAATTGAAATAAATTATTTCAGACATCACTGGGGGGAAGGGCCATGCCCTCCCACAGGATAGGCCTTTCAAGGCTAAGAATAAGTCCAATTTTCGTTCCTTTCGTAATTTCAGGAACAGACCGGCTTCTAACT
>NC_069503.1:800421024-800618524 GCF_027579735.1 Bombina bombina
CCGAAAGATTATTCACTACTTCTATTTCTTCATTGGACTCATGATCTGAGGTATCAACATCATACTCCGTCTCTTCGAAGTGTACTTTTTTATTTTGTTTAGGAAAAACTCCAGACTTGGTATCTGATTTACCACTTCTTTGAGACAGTTTAGCATGATGTTGTCCCTTTCCCCCTTGTATCTGCCATCTATACACTTTATTAAAATCATAATCCCTCTTATCACGTGACAATTTTTGTTTTTTAAAATCCCATAATTCCTTGGAAAAACGTGTCATATTGTCTTCAAATTTTTTATCATAAGATTTAAAGTCTTTGTCTGTTTGAAATGCTTTAAGGTCATTTTGTACAGTCTTAATATGACTAATGCATTCAAGTCTCTGCTGCTTTTTAAACTCTACCAATAGATCCATTAAGGCAAAAGAGCAAGCATCCAGGATCTTATTCCATTTACTGATAAAGTCAGCGTCATTTACCAAGAAAGAGGGAAATTTTCTAATTCTTAGGCCTCTTGGTATCCTCTTCTGTCTCTTATAAAGTAAAAAAGTTCTTATGTCTAGGTCTAGTTTTATATCCCTCCTTCTTAGCTCGTCCATTTGAAAAAACAAGCAGTCTAGTGTGTTGTCACAGTCCTGCAAACTCTCATCTTCATCTAATTCATATACTTGTAGTGAAGCTTCCAGGTCCTTAAACACAAAGCCTTGTGGTGATTCTGCCATTACGCCAAAGTAAACTCTCACATCAAAAAGTAGCGTAAAAAGTTTTTTTATATACTGTACTCACTCAAATATAATCAGGAACAAACACCCTCTTGTATACATAGTCCGTCAAACAACGTTATGCTGTACTAGAGGAAATTCTTCAGTTCCGCACAATTGTGAGCGCTTAATTTAACCCCACAGCATACAAACAAAGCCCCCTCAGCGAGCCGCCATAATGAAAACGTACTCAGAGCACAGCAATACAATCCACATTCATCGTGGCGCTTACCAGCCTCCAGGAGAGCTGTCTTCGGGGTAGCGTTTCTTCAGCGGAACACTGATCCTTCCTCTCTGCGTAATCCTTTTGCTCACTTCCCAGGAGCCTCAGGCCTTCAGACGTCAATGTCACGACGTCACATGTAACAGGTATAGGAATACAAAAACAAGCCGGGCATCACTTAGAAAGAGGTAAAGTGACAAAAAATGATGGATACGGGTGTTGTTCCTTAAAAATATATAGTTCTTCTTTATTGAGTGAGACAGATAAAAACAAATTAGGGCTCACTGCCCCAGCGGTACATAAAAGGGTTCTAGTGAAGATACAAACGAGCAGACATGTTTCGTGTGGGGCTACCACACTTGCTCACTGCTTACCAGTATCTTCACTATGAGCTCTATTTAAAGAGACAGTAAATTAATTAATTAATTAGTTGTGCATGAACCTCATACACTTTAGATTAAATTACTTAACCCTTATTTTTACCTACCAAAAGAATGTCGCTACAATTAATGTGTACTAAGGTGACAGGCAGCTAAATGTATAATACCATTATATTGCAGTTAGCCATATTTTCTATTCAAATTTTAAGACAGATTCATGTAAGTATATGAATACCAGAATTACACATATGAACATGGATGAAAACTGCAAAAATCATAGTGTGGGGTTACAATTGAGTTTACTACCTTGCCTACTCTGAATATAAGTAATTTATTATATACATATATGTCCCAAGGTTTCACCTAAAGGCACATATTTAATAAATACCTCTATATGAACAGATGGATAGATGCAGAACAATTATAATATCATAGAAAGACAATGTTGACAATTCCTCTGAAATAAGTATATATCACATCAGATAAATAAATTAACGTCACTTTCCATATTTATTCCCCATGGGTGTCTGGTGTTCAGGTAGAATATCCATTTAGCTTCATTGTAGTTTAAACGGTATTCCCTGTCCCCTCCTCTCTTATTAACTGGCACCTGATCAATGGCCTGCACAGAGAGCAATGAAGCATCTCCTGCATGCATACTCTTAAAATGCCTAGCAACAGGGGTGAATACCTCCGGGTCCTCTATATCTCTGACATGTTCAAGGACTCTATCTTTCAAAAAACGTTTGGTTTTACCAACGTACTGGATTTGGCACCCCCTACAGGTCAATAAATATACTACATGTGTTGATTTACAATTCAAATTAAACCTGATTTCATAGGATTTGTTTGTTACGGTAGAAAGAAAATGCGTCCCCTCATTCACAAAACTGCACGCCTTACAGCGTGTGGCCCTACATTTATAAAAACCTAATCTTTTAGGTAGCCATGTTGTAATCTTTTTGCTCCTTAGGTCTGAAGGAGCTACTAAATTCCCCAATGTCTTTCCTTTTTTGGCTACACATTTTAGGCCTCCTGAAGCCAGACCTTCCAGGCATGGTTCACCACTCAAAATAGGGAGATTTCTTTTAATAATGTTGCAAATTTTGTTAAATTCCAGGCTATATGGAGTACTAAAAATAATTTTATTCCCCATATTTGTTGATGTCTTTTTTGTGTTTTTATACTGTAAAAGTTCATCTCTCTGTAGTTTGTCTACCTCTTTTTTACTTCTTACCCAAACTTCACAAGGATAGTACTCACCCTCCAGGTAGGCCCATTATTTCGGGGGTGGGTTCCCTTTTGGAGCCCCTCTCTGAACTAGTGGATTCCTACCTGCAACCTTTGGTATTGGAACTCATGAGTTATATTAGAGATTCGACCCAGGTTCTAAACACTGTTAAAAATTTAACTTGGAAAAAGGGATATAGATTTATGACAATTGATGTCGTCTCTCTGTATACCTCAATCCCACACCATCAGGGGTTAACCGCTATTTCTTATTTTTTGGAGAATTTTTCTAATTATGGGATTGATTTAAAACATTTCTTGATAACAGCAATAGAATTCTTGCTGACACATAATTTTTTTCTTTTTGAGGGTTGTTGCTACCTCCAGAGACGTGGGACAGCTATGGGGGCTAAATTTGCCCCCTCCTATGCCAACCTCTTTATGGGTTGGTGGGAGTTGTCCCACGTCTATGGAGATAGCAACCCCTTTAAATCTAATATAGTTTATTTCGGTCGGTACATCGATGACCTCCTGGTGGTGTGGGATGGAAGTGCAGAATCTGCTCAGAGTTTTATAGATAGCCTTAACACTAACTTAGTGGGGCTAAAATTTACTGCAGAACAGCATGACACTACAATTACATTCCTGGATGTAGAGTTAAAAGTTGAGGACGATACTGGTTATGTTCATTCCAGTGTATTCAGGAAACCATCAGGGGGGAACACAATCCTAAATTATAAGTCCTGCCATCCGGGGCATGTGAAAAAGGCAATCCCGAAGGGACAATACATTCGAACAAAGCGAATCTGCTCGGATGATAGGACTTATAAAGAGCAATGTGACATACTCGATCAGAGATTACAGAGTAGAGGCTATCCGGAGAAACTACTTGGTAGTGTTAAAAAAGAGGTAGACAAACTACAGAGAGATGAACTTTTACAGTATAAAAACACAAAAAAGACATCAACAAATATGGGGAATAAAATTATTTTTAGTACTCCATATAGCCTGGAATTTAACAAAATTTGCAACATTATTAAAAGAAATCTCCCTATTTTGAGTGGTGAACCATGCCTGGAAGGTCTGGCTTCAGGAGGCCTAAAATGTGTAGCCAAAAAAGGAAAGACATTGGGGAATTTAGTAGCTCCTTCAGACCTAAGGAGCAAAAAGATTACAACATGGCTACCTAAAAGATTAGGTTTTTATAAATGTAGGGCCACACGCTGTAAGGCGTGCAGTTTTGTGAATGAGGGGACGCATTTTCTTTCTACCATAACAAACAAATCCTATGAAATCAGGTTTAATTTGAATTGTAAATCAACACATGTAGTATATTTATTGACCTGTAGGGGGTGCCAAATCCAGTACGTTGGTAAAACCAAACGTTTTTTGAAAGATAGAGTCCTTGAACATGTCAGAGATATAGAGGACCCGGAGGTATTCACCCCTGTTGCTAGGCATTTTAAGAGTATGCATGCAGGAGATGCTTCATTGCTCTCTGTGCAGGCCATTGATCAGGTGCCAGTTAATAAGAGAGGAGGGGACAGGGAATACCGTTTAAACTACAATGAAGCTAAATGGATATTCTACCTGAACACCAGACACCCATGGGGAATAAATATGGAAAGTGACGTTAATTTATTTATCTGATGTGATATATACTTATTTCAGAGGAATTGTCAACATTGTCTTTCTATGATATTATAATTGTTCTGCATCTATCCATCTGTTCATATAGAGGTATTTACTAAATATGTGCCTTTAGGTGAAACCTTGGGACATATATGTATATAATAAATTACTTATATTCAGAGTAGGCAAGGTAGTAAACTCAATTGTAACCCCACACTATGATTTTTGCAGTTTTCATCCATGTTCATATGTGTAATTCTGGTATTCATATACTTACATGAATCTGTCTTAAAATTTGAATAGAAAATATGGCTAACTGCAATATAATGGTATTATACATTTAGCTGCCTGTCACCTTAGTACACATTAATTGTAGCGACATTCTTTTGGTAGGTAAAAATAAGGGTTAAGTAATTTAATCTAAAGTGTATGAGGTTCATGCACAACTAATTAATTAATTAATTTACTGTCTCTTTAAATAGAGCTCATAGTGAAGATACTGGTAAGCAGTGAGCAAGTGTGGTAGCCCCACACGAAACATGTCTGCTCGTTTGTATCTTCACTAGAACCCTTTTATGTACCGCTGGGGCAGTGAGCCCTAATTTGTTTTTATCTGTCTCACTCAATAAAGAAGAACTATATATTTTTAAGGAACAACACCCGTATCCATCATTTTTTGTCACTTTACCTCTTTCTAAGTGATGCCCGGCTTGTTTTTGTATTCCTATATTTCATAATAATTGCCAAGAACTGTTTTACAATTGAAACGGCTCATATACAGGACTTACTATACAAAAAGGCTTTTTAATTTAAGGTGGATAAAGATGTTTGATATGGGAACAAAGAGCTATCAATTTCAAAGAGAACATGCGGTAACACAGCCAGTGATGTCTGAAACACATGGTTAAAGGGACAGTCTATTTGATTTGATTTTAATGGTTACAAATTAGATAACCCCTTTACTACCCATTCCCCTTCTTTGCACAACCAACATTGTTACATTAATATACTTTATAACCTTTAAACCTTGAAATTTCTGACTGTTCATAAGCCTCTACAGGCTGCATATTATACCCTCTTACAGCATGTTATTAGCTTTTAACAGCCAGACAGTGCTAGTTCATGTGTGCCATATAGATAACATTGAGCTCAATCCTGTGAAGTTATTTATGAAGCAGCACTAATAGGCTAAAATGCATATTTGTAAATATCACAGAGATAAGGGGGAAGTCTGCAGATGCTTAGATACAAGGTAATCCCAAAAGTAAAAAGTATATTATATATACAGTGTTGGTTATGCAAAACTGGGTAATAAATATTTATGTTTTTAGATAATAAATATTTTTGGGTAGACTGTCCCTTTAAGAGTTTACAAGTAAAAATTATTTTCAATCCAGTGGTTAAAAGAAATCTTTTTAACAAAAAGGCAAAAATAAATAAATAAAATTAGTAAATCATTATGATGACGATGCTGATAATGATTATTATTAGCTGTAACTATCAATCATGTACTATATATTAAATGCCAAAAATTTATGTAAATTTTAGGGTACAATTTTTTTCAGGTTTTTTTCCTATTTTTTCCCCCTACTTTTACTGAACATCTTAAATTAAATTATGCCACCTCTCAGGTGGTTAAAAATGTAAGCACAATGAGAAAAAAAGATTTAAAAAAAGGCATCTCTTTACCAACATTTTTTTTTTTTTTTATGTAGAGAAGACCAAGTTACAGCCTTGCAGATCTGTTCAACGGAAGCCTCATTCTTGAAGGCCCAAGATATGAGTCAGAGGCTGCTAACCCTCCTCCAAATAAGCCATCCGAATAAGACTTCTCAACCAAAAAGATAAAGAAACAGCAGTAGCCTTTTGGCCTTTGCGCTTGCCAGAGAAAAGTACAAACAAATATGACAAAAGACGAAAATCCTTAGTAGCATGAAGATAGAACTTTAATTCTCGAACCACATCCAGGTTGTGTAATAACCTCTCCTTAGAAGAAACTAGCACCGAGATTACGAGTTTTGCGGTAACAGGGGTGCGTTGCTAACGAGCATTTTTTTTTCAACACTCCCTTAAGACAACACTGGTATTACAGGTTTTTTTTAAACCCGGAGTTAGCCGCAAAAAGGTGAGCGTATAGCAAAATTTAGCTCCACATCTCACCTCAATACCAGTGTTGCTTACGGTAGCGGTAAGATGGCTAAACGTGCTCGTGCACGATATCCCCATAGGAAACAATGGGGCAGATTCAGCCGGAAAAAAAACTAACACCTGCAAAAAAGCAGGGTTCAGCTTCTAACGCAGCCCCATTGATTCCTATGGGGAAATAAAATTAATGTCTACACCTAACACCCTAACATGAACCCTGAGTCTTAACACCCCTAATCTTACCACCCCGACATGGCTTACACCTACATTATATTATTAACCCCTAATCTGCCGATCCGGACACCGCCACCACCTACATTATCCCTATGAACCCCTAATCTGCTGCCCCAACATCGCCGACACCTACATTATATTTATTAACCCCTAATCTGTCCCCCCAATGTCGCCACAACCTACCTACATTTATTAACCCCTAATCTTCTGCCCCATAGTCGCCGCTACTATATTACATTTATTAACCCCTAAACCTAAGTCTAACACCCCCCTAACTTAAATATAATTTAAATAAAAAGAAATAAAATTACTACAATTAAATAAATTAATCCTATTTAAAACTAAATACTTACCTATAAAATAAACTCTAAGCTAGATACAATATAACTAATAGTTACATTTGTGTCTATCTTAGGGTTTATTTTTATTTTACAGGCAACTTTGTATTTATTTTAACTAGGTACAATAGTTATTAAATAGTTATTAACTATTTAATAGCTACCTAGTTAAAAGGGCTATTTGTAATTTAGTATAGGGTAGGGAATTTTATTATTTTGGGGGCTTTTTTATTTTATTAGGGGGATTAGATTAGGTGTAATTAGTTAATTCTTGTAATTATTTTTTTATTTTCTGTAATTTAGTGGGTTTTTTTTGTACTTTAGTTTATTTTATTTAATTGTAGTTAGTTTATGTAATTAATTTAATGATAGTGTAGTGTTAGGTGTAATTGAAATTTAGGTTAAGATTTATTTTACAGGTAAATTTGTACTTATTTTAACTAGGTAGATATTAAATAGTTATTAACTATTTAATAACTATTGTACCTAGTTATAATAAATACAAAGTTGCCTGTAAAATAAATATAAACCCTAAGCTAGCTACAATGTAACTATTAGTTGGGGGGGGCTAGACTTAGGGTTACACTTAGGTTTAGGGGTTAATAAATTTATTATAGTAGCGGTGACGTTGGGGGCGGCAGATTAGGGGTTAATAAATGTACATAGGTGTTGGCAATGTTAGGGATGGCAGATTAGGGGTTAATAAAATTTAACTAGTGTTTGCGAGGCGGGAGTGTGGCGGTTTAGGGATTAATATATTTATTACAGTGGCGGCAATGTCCGGTCGGCAGATTAGGGGTTAAAAACTTTATTTAAGTGTTTCTGATGTGGGGGGGGGCTCGGTTTAGGGGTTAATAGGTAGTTTATGGGTGTTAGTGTACTTTGTAGCACTTTAGTTAAGAGTTTTATGTTACATCGTTAGCCCATAAAACTCGTAATTACTGACTTTTAAATGCGGTAGGAGTCTTGACAGGAGAGGGTCTACCGCTCACTTCTTCCAAGACTCGTAATACCGGCATTAGGCAAGTCCCATTAAAAAGATAGGATACGCAATTGACGTAAGGGGATTTGTGGTAAGCTCGAGTCGCGGAAGAAAAGTGAGCGGTAGACCCTCTCCTGCCAGACTTGTAATACCAGCAGGCGTTAAAAAGCAGTGTTGTAACCTCTCAACGCTGCTTTTTAAGGCTAACGCAAGACTCATAATCTAGCCATAGATTAGGACAAAGGGATGGAACCACAATTTCCTGATTTATATTGGCAGTAGAAACCACCTTAAATAAAATAAAAAAAAGATTTTGTCCAAAGTACTGCCTTGTGTTGGTGAAAAACGAGATAAGGAGGGTCTCACTGGAGAGCAGACAATTCAGAAACTCTGCATGCAGAAGAGATTGCCAGCAAAAATAAAACTTTCCAAGAGACCGACTTGATGTCAATAGTACATAGGTGTTGTAAAATCTTAAGCGCCAGATTATGGCTCCAGCGAGGAGCAAAAGGTTTGAAAACAGATCTTATCCTAACCATGGCTTAAAAAAAAAAAAAGATTGAACATCAGGCAATGAGACAACTTCCTATGTAACAAAACAGAAATTGCTGAAATCTGGCCCTTAAAGGGATACTAAACTCATTTTTTTCTTTCTTTCATGATTCAGTTAGAACATGCAATTTTAAGCAACTTTCTAATTTACTCCTACTATCAATTTTTCTTTGTTCTCTTGATATCTTAATTTAAAAAGCATGAATTTAAAACTTAGGAGCCAGCCTATTTTAGGTTCAGCACCCTGGATAGCGCTTGCTTTTTGTTGGCTACATTTAGCAAACCAATAAGCAAGCATAACCCAGGTTCTGAACCAAAAATGGGCCAGCTCTTAAGCTTTACATTCATGCTTTTCAAATTAAGATTGCAAGAGAACAAAGAAAAGTTGATAATAGGAGTAAATTAGAAAGTTGCTTAAAATTGCATGCTCTATATGAATCATGAAGGAAAAAAATTGGGTTTAGTGTGCCTTGTGACAAGAAAAAACACACACCAGGATTATTACCTTGGGATATATATACGTCTATCAATTACAGACTCAGAAAAACCTCTCTGAGCTTAACTCATCCATTCAATTTCCAAAAAATCAGCCTCAGAGAATCTAGTTTTTGATAAAACAACGGATCCTGAGCTAGAAGATCCTGTCTCTGAGAAAAACACCATGGAGGAGCAGATGACAGGCTTATGAGATCTGCGTACCAAGTCCTGCGTGGCCACATGGGAGTTTTGAGAATTGCGGGAACCCTCTCTTGTTTGAGATGAGCTATCACCCATGGAAACAGCACAATTGGGGGGGGGGGAATAAACTAGATAGTAGACCAAGGGAACTGCCAATGCATCTATCAACTCTGCTTGAGGAACCCTTCACCTTGATTCATATCTCGGAAGCTTGACATTGAAATGAGATGTCATGAGATCTATATCTGGAAACCTCCACCGAAGAATAATCTTATCGAAGATCTCCTGATTCAGAGACCATTCTTTTAAATGAAAAGTTAGTCGACTTATATAATCCGCCTCCCAATTTTCCACTCCTGGGATGTAGATTTCCGATTTCAGACATTTGTGGTGTTCTGCCCAATCTAATATGCAAACTACTTCCTGCATTACGAACAAGCTGCGTGTTCTGCCTTGATGATATACCCCACAGTAGTGATGGTGTCCCTGATTGAAATTGAATAGAATGGGTGGAACCCAACTTGGGCCATGATACTAAGGCATTGAATATATCTCTGAGTTACAGAATATTTAAGTCATATTTATGGGAAGAGATGTTTCCTGAGCTGACCATACTCTTTGAACTCTCAGGGCAGACAGACTCACCTCATGCCTTAAAGAAAAGGTTTGGGAGACATCCACCAAAAAAGATAACTCCTGGTGATTGGATCCAGATGTATCACTTTAAAGAGATCCGAGAGATCCCTGTTCCCTTGTCTGAACATGCACAACTGTAGAGGTTGCAAATTAAAGCACACAAATGGTATTATGCAGAAAGCCACTACCATAAGACCCACTACCTCCATAAATTGGGCTGCAGAAGGGTGAAGCGTAGACTGGAGAGATTGACAAGTTGACTGAAGTTTGATTTTGCGTTGTTCTATTTGAAAAATATTCATAACCATCAAATCTTTAACAACACCTAGAAATTGTACTCTTGTATGAGGAACGAGGGAACTCTTTTCTAGATTCATTCACCTTCCAGCAATGATTCTGAAAATACCAAAGTATCTTCCTCTATGCGCTGACCCACAAACTGTGCAGATGGAGCTGGAACCAATATGTCGTAAGTGAGGAGCCATTGCAATGTGTCAGGGTTTTTTTCCCTGCTTTGTTTGCCATGTGCTGCTGGCAGCCATTTTACTCACCTCTTGCTGACTCTGGTGCATAGTGTTTGATGCTGCTCATTTCCTGTACGCCCTTTTATGGCCAGACTGGTGTACATCATCCGTGTGAGACAGGTTTCAGTCTCATAATTGTGATGTCATCACTTATTATTTAAAGGGCCTCTGTTCAGTATGCTTTGCCCTTGCGTTGTCTCATACCTGTTTGTGAGTTCCAGTGTATTACCTGGCTGTCTGACGTCCCTCCTGGTTCCTGATCCCTGTCTTGTTCCTGACTCTGCTGTTCTCCATGTACCTGATTCCGGCTTGTCTGACTATTCACTTTGGCTCCTGACTCGGCTCGTCTGACTATTTGCTTTTGCTCCTGACTCAGCTCGTCTGACTACCAGCTCTGGTTTTGATTCCTGGCTTGTTATTTGACTTGTGGACTTTTTAATATTTTTTGCTTTTAATAAAGGTGTGATTATTTTTGCACTTCTCATCTCAGTCTGATTCGTGGCACCCTGACATTATGCAAGGGCCATGAATCCTGATGGTGCTAATAATCCACCTTTACCTGCTATCATTTCCAGGATGGATGAACAGGATCACTGCTTGGATCAATTTGCACTAGCCCTGCTAACCCTGCTGACTCGCACTGCACATTTGGACCAAAGTGTTCCGCAAGTTATGGATGCTCCTGTTTCCGCTGCTGCACCTAGTCCTACCAGGAGCATATCCAGTTCTGCACCTCTACCTCCGCGATATGGAGGCGATCCTAATCAGTGCAGAGGATTTTTGAACAAGGTGGGCATTTACTTTGAGATGTTATTTCCGACTGACAGAGCTAAGGTGGGATTTCTCATCTTGTTACTCTCTGACACCACTTTTACCTGCGCTAATCCCTTGTGGGAGACTAATAAACCTGTGATTTCAGATTACCCTGAATTTGTGGCCTCCTTTTGAAGGGTATTTGATGTTCCGGCTCGCTTCTCCTCTGCTGCTAAACAACTCATGTCCATTCAGCAAGGTACAAGATCTGTTGCTCAGTATGCCATTGAGTTCCATACACTTGCCACAGAGGTAGCTTGGAACAATGAAGTCCTTGTTGCCACCTTCTTTCATGGGCTCTCTGATGCGATTAAAGACAAAGTTGCTGCCAGAGATTTACCAGAGGATCTCGAGGCATTGGTGTCTTTTTTGATCCTAATTGACATCAGACTCAGAGAGAGATCCTCTTTCAAGGAGCGCTTGCGGAAGCCTCCTGTTCCATTATCTCCTACGTGTTCATTCCCACCCATGCCTCACTCTCCTCCCATGCCTCCTGGTCCCAAGTCACCAGGTAGAGCCAATGCAGTTGGGATTCATGCTTCTCTCCGTGGCGGAGAGGGCCTTTAGGAGGAGGGAGGGGCTCTGCCTCTATTGTGGGTTACAGGGCCACCTTTTGAAGACTTGTACTACATGGCCGGGAAACGCTCACACCTAAGGTCCTGTCAGGGGCAGACCTTGGGTGGTTTATCCTCGTCCCCGGAACCACAAAGGAAAAAGCTTTGGTCACGGTTGTCCTTTCCTGGGTGGACTCCTCCATAGTCACCCAGGCTCTCGTTGACTCCTGTGCTGCGGGCTATTTTATGGACAGTGCTTTTGTATCAAAGCACTCCATTCCTGTTTTGCCTCGGTCCGTTCCACTTGCTATTGAGGCCATTGATGGAAGGCCCCTTCAGCCTGCACTCGTTACTCACGAAACCGCTCCGTTATCCATGGCTGTTGGGGCTCTTCATTTTGAAACCCTCCAGTTTCAGGTGATAAATTCTCTGCATTTTCCAGTTTTTCTGGGTTATCCCTGACTCAAAAAGCACAATCCCAGTCTCGACTGGCGCAGGTCCGAAGTTTTGTCGTGGTCTCCGCAATGTATTTACACTTGTTTTTGGAAACCAGTTAAAGTCTTTTGCACTTCTTTGGTATCTCAATTGCCAGAGGAGTACTGAGAGTTCCTAGACGTTTTTGACAAGGTGTGTGCCGGTACGTTGCCTCCTCACCAGTCTTACGATTGTGCCATAGACCTGCAAACCAGAGCTATTCCTCCTCGGGGCCGGGTTTACCCTCTGTCTGTTGCAGAGAATTGTGCTATGGAGGAGTATATTGCTGATGCTCTGTCGCGAGGGATCATCCACAAATCCTGCAGGGGCTGGCTTCTTCTTTGTGAAGAAAAAAGGTGGCGAGTTAAGACCATGCATCGATTATAGGGGTCTTAATCGTCTTACCATTAAGAATGCTTACCCTATTCCACTCATTACGGGACTCTTTGACTGCCTCAAGGGAGCTACGGTCTTTTCTAAACTTGATTTGAGAGGTGCATAAAATCTCGTTAGGATTAAGGAGGACCATGAATGGAAAACAGCATTTAACACCAGAAGTGGGCATTATGAGTTTCTTGTTATGCCCTTTGGCCTACGTAATGCTCCTGCTGTTTTCCAGGAATTTATTAATGATGTCCTACGCTCACCCATTTATTAATGATGTCCTACACTCACCCACACTTGAGGCTCATTGTTCTGATGTTACATGGGTTCTTCAGAGACTACGTGAGAACAGCCTGTTTTGTAAGCTCGAGAAATGTGAGTTCTATCAGACTCAAGTAACCTTTCTAGGTTATGATATCTCCATTGTAGGGTTCTCCATGGATCCTGACAAGTTGTCTGCAGTTCTGCAGTGGCCTCGCCCAGTTGGTCTTCTATTCAATGTTTTTTGGAGTTTGCCAATTACTATAGAAAGTTTATTAAAAACTTTTCTTCCTTGGTCAAACCTATCACAGACATGACCCATAAAGAAAATGATCCACTCCATTAGTCACCTACTGCCATTAAGGTCTTTGATAGTCTTAAAACTGCCTTTGCTGCCGCTCCAGTTCTGGCTCATCCTAACCCTGTCCTGCCTTTCGTTCTTGAGGTCGATGCGTCTGAGACTGGAGTAGGTGCCCTCTTACTCAACATCCTATGCCCGACGGTTCCTTGCATTCGTGCGGTTTCTTCTCTAAGAAATTGTCTCCAGTGGAGTGCAATTATGAAATTGGTGACAGGGAATTACTGGCCATAATTTTGGCACTCAAGGAATGGAGACATCTTCTCGAGGGTACTAGCATATCAGTGCTTATTCTTACTAACCACAAGAATTTAACTTATCTATCTGAAGCAAAACTTTTGTCGCCCCGACAGGCCAGATGGGCGCTATTTTTGTCTCGGTTTAATTATGTGGTCTCCTACCTGACTGGTAGTAAGAATGTTAGGGCTGATGCCCTCTCTTGACAATTTTCGCCTCTGTCCAAGGAGGAGTCTGTACCTACTCCAGTTATACCTCCTGGCCATATTTTGGCTACCATACATACTAATTTGACTTCTCCCTTGGGGGAGGAGATCCTGGCTGCACATACCAATGCACCTCCTGAGAAACCTAGTGGTAAGTGTTTTATTACTGAGAATCTTCAAACTAAACTTTTGCACTATCCTAAAGCCGCAGGTCACCCAGGCAAGAACCTGATTTGGTTTGTCACTCGACAATTCTGGTGGCCAGGTCTTCGTTCTGATGTTGCTGCGTATGTTGTCTCCTGCTCAGTTTGTGCACAGAATAAGACTCCTCAATGTCTTCCTGTGGGTCTTCTTCAACCTATTGCTAATGGTGAGCGTCCTTGGACACATCTTTTCATTGACTTCATTGTCGAGCTCCCTGTTTCCAATGGCAATACTGTTATCCTTATGGTGGTTGACCATTTTTCTAAAATGTCACATTGCATTCGCGTAAATAAGTTGCCTACCGCTCAGGAGCTTGCGTCAATTTTTGCCCAGGAGGTCTTCCGTTTACATGGGGTACCCAAGGAGATAGTGTCGGACCAAGGTAGCCAGTTTGTCTCCAGATTTTGGCATTCCTTTTGTGCTCAAATGGGGATCCAGCTTTCCTTCTCTTCGGCATATCACCCTCAATCCAATGGGGCTGCAGAAAGGTCTAATCAAGCTCTGGAACAGTTCCTCCATTGCTATGTCTTAGATCACCACAATAATTGGTCTGAACTGTTACCTTGGGCAGAGTTTGCTTGTAATAGTGCTATTAATGCTTCCTCCAAGTTATCCCTGTTCATGGCGATTTATGGGTTTCAACCATCCTTGTTGCCCGATTCATTCATGTCTCAGGGTATTCCGGCTTTGGAGGAGCATCTCCGGTAACTCCGTTCCCCGTGGGTGCAGATTCAGGATTGCCTTCATCATTCTATGCAGCGCCAAAAGTTCCAGGCTGATCATAGGCATCTGCTTGTGCCTTCCTACCAGGTTGGTGAGAGGGTTTGGCGGTCCACCCGCAACTTGAACCTTCATGTGCCTTCCAATAAACTGGCTCCCTGTTATGTTGGTGCTTTTCGAATACACCGACGGGTCAATCCTGTGGCCTACGCTCTTGACCTTCCTCCTGCAATGTGCATCTCCAATGTTTTTCATGTCTCCCTCTTGAAACCATTGTTTTTTAATTGGTTTACCACTGTGTTGCCTTGTCCTTGTCCTATCTTTATTGACAACCATGAAGAATATGAGGTCAGCAGCATTATTGACTCTCTTATATCCAGGGGCCGCGTACAGTATTTGGTTCACTGGAGAGGCTACAGTCCAGAGGAGTGTTCATAGGTTCCCTCCTCTGATGTTCATGCTCATGCCCTCCTCCATGCCTTCCATCCCAGTTTCCCCAATAAGCCTTTTGTCCTACCGCGGGGGAAGGGTCATTGAGGGGTGGGTACTGTAAGGTTTTTTTTACCTGCTTTGTTTGCCATGTGCTGCTGGCAGCCATTTTACTCACCTCTTGCTGACTCTGGTGCATAGTGTTTGATTCTGCTCATTTCCTGTATGCCCTTTTATGGCCAGACTGGTGTACATCATCCGTGTGAGACAGGTTTCAGTCTTAGAATTGTGATGTCATCACTTATTATTTAAAGGTCAGTATGCTTTGCCCTTGCATTGTCACAGACCTGGTTTTGAGTTCCAGTGTATTACCTGGCTGTCTGACGTACCTCCTGGATCCTGATCCCTGGCTTGTTCCTGACTCTGCTGTTCTCCTTGTTCCTGATTCCGGCTCGTCTGACTACTCACTTTGGCTCCTGACTCGGCTCGTCTGACTATTCGCTTTGGCTCATGACTCAGCTCGTCTGACTACCAGCTCTGGTTTTGATTCCTGGCTTGTTATTTGACTTGTGGACTTTTTATTATTTTTTGCTATTAATTAATTAATTAATTAAAGGTGTGATTATTTTTGCACTTCTCGTCTCAGTCTGATTCCTGTCACCCTGACAGAATGCCCTACAGTCTGACAACAGCCAGAAGAGCCACCAGAACTTTTGTAAAAACTCTGGGAGCTGTGGCCAGACCAAACGGTAGGGCTGTCAACTGGTAATGCTTGTCCAGAAAGGCAAATGATCCGGATGAATTGGAATTTGAAGGTAAGCTTCCTTCAAGTCTACAGTAATCAAAAATTGAAAAAGAGGAAAAATTGGATTGTCTCCATCTTGAAGGCGGGAACTCGTACAAATCTAGATCTAAAATAAGTTGAAAAGTTCCTTCTTTTATTGGAACAATGAAAATATTGGAGTAAAATCCCATTCCCCTCTCTCCCTGGGGGACGGGAATAATAATTTCCATGGATTCCAAGTCCTGAACACAATGCAGGAAGGCTACTTTCTTTTCTGGTCTTCCTCATGTTGGAGACAAAATGAACCGGCCTCTTGATAGTCAACAGCGGAAAGCTATTCTGTCCTGAGCAGACCGAGCCTAAACACAGCAAAACAGTCTTAATTTGCCCCCTACCGGAAATATCTCCTGGTTAGGGGCTGCCCCTTCATGCGGTCTTAAGATCAGGGACTGACTTCATGGACTGCTTATTCTTGTTCCAGACAAGGTTTGGTTTCCAAGTAGTTCTGTTTTATTTCAAGAAACGTGTCTCTGCGTCTTGTTCTGACGAAAGGAAATGCCCAACTGCTCTTTCTTTAGGTCTAGACTTTTTGTCCTGAGGAAGGAAGGCACCCTTCCCACCAGTAACTGTCAAAATGATTGAATCCAGATCAGGACCAGAGTCTTACCCTTAAAATCCAAAGAAAGTAATCTTGATTTGGAAACTATATCAGCTGACCATGACTTTAGCCCGAGAGCCCATCTAGCTAACACAGCAAAACTGGTATTTTTAGCATTAATGCAAACAATTTGGATAATTGCATCGCAAATAAAGATTCAACCATTATTAATTCATATAATGAGTCACCTCAGAAAGCTGCAGTGACAGCCACTGTTGCAATACCTGCTGCAGGTTGGAAGAGAAGGCCTTTCTAAGGTATGCCTCTATCTTCATGTCCATAGGATCCTTAAAGAATGTACTGTCCTTCAGTGGAATGGTCACAAAAAAGGACACACCCGTATCTCTATTAAGGAGTGATCACTTACAAAATATAAGACCCAAAATCTCACTAGGATATGTGCAGTCTAATACCCCATGAACAAAAAACTTTTCTGCTCTTCTGTCCAGATAAAGCTCCATTCAGAAATTCCTGCCACCTCTCTGTCTCTGTAAGTGCGCTGTGTCTCCTGGAAAAAAAATGCACGAAAGCCCAATTTCCTGTGTGCGGAGCATAAGCCGGAACAATACTGCAACGGCAAAAGATATTAACCCTGAATATCATCGCAGGACCGCACTTCCATGGATGACATAAATCCAAATTGTAACAATTAACAGATATGGTCCCCAAAACACCCAAGTATAAATAAGGCTCCAAATGGTTCTGTACAGATCTGGAAGTATAAGAGCAATATATAAGCGCTGTGTGTAATCACGCTCTGTTCAGTCATCACTCCCTCTACACTCTGCAAGGGATGAGGGCTCCTCATGCAATAAAGGCCCCTCAGATAAAGACTCTCCTTCTAAATAAACAGCACTAGTCATATAGGATGGTCAGTAATCAAAACAAATGTGCATCACACATTTGAAAACACCCTGACTCTCACCCCCACAGCATAGACAACTAGCCTAAATAATAGCGAGAGAGGCAATAAAAACAATGTAACTAACACTGCAGACTGTATGGGGGTACAGCAGTAGGACACGGGGGAGGCAAGGGAACTTCTCCATGACACCCCTGAACAGATTAAACCAATACTCTACTAAGAGATTTACATTAAAAAGTGTAGTACACCCCTGACCCTCTCTTGAAGGGAACAAACCATTGAAAGTAATATAAAAGTTCCTGCAGAGCACCTCTGATCTCTGCCTACCTCCCTCATGAGGCAAATAACTACTGGGAGGGTAGAGGAAGTAGGAGAGATAGTTGAAAGCTCTGTTTGGAGTGTCTTTGCCTCCTCCTGGTGGCCAGGTGATGTATTCCCATCACATGGAGACTCCTATTTTGCTGCTGTTCAGTTTACTAAAGGAGCACAAACATAAACCTTCCAAGAAAAGCAGAAATTTAAAAAAATCTAATGCAAAAATGCTAAGAAAGAACTTCTACTGACATGTCAGTTTGTACAGAGAAAAAAACTAGATGAGTAAAATAAAATAGACAAATAACAACTGTCTAGCACTGCTTTTATACAGATTGTGACGAAGACTCACCAGAAAGTATTCAAGTACAAATAATTCTTATCCAGAAAGTGTGTAATAAAGATAATCCGACATTTTGTTTTATTATCAGGCCCAGCATCAGAAAACAGAAGAGCAAGACAACAATTTTGTACAGACTGGGCACAATATTTGTATCATCTGTTACCAATTAAAGATGACAGAAGGTTGTGATTTCAGAATGAAAGAAAAAGAATTGTTTCCTGTTTTACAGATCTTGGAAGGACAATAAAAAAAATCTTCATCAACCTAGAAGTTGATAGAAAAAGAAAGTCCCTTCTGGTAAAAAACAAAACATTTATTAACATACAATATATACACTAACAAACTAATCTTGTAAGCACTTTTTTTTATACAACACATACAGTGAGCAGCATTAATGGGGAAGGTAAACTGCAATGATTCTGAATAAATATCACCCTTAACAATTGGCAGTTCATTCCTCCATCAAACCTTATTACAGCATATGACATTGCAAAACTTGGTTACACCTTGAATGGAGTCACATAAAATAAACACCCAATATTTCTGCCTACTTCAAAGTGCTCCCTATAAACTGCTCTCACATGACCCAAAATATTAAAAGCAATAGTCCTCTGAGGACCTCCTCAGTGAATTTCAGATTACTAGATTACTATTGTTTGTTAGATATTCAGACATTCTCATGGGAATGGATATCACAATTTTTGACGAGCAATACAAGAGCGACACAAAGGAACTTGTCAAGTGACTTTGTTATGGATATTATTACTGCTCACAAGCTTCTTTTGGAGCCAGATAGATTTGTATAGAATTGCTAGAAGCGGATTTAGATGCGCTGTTTAACTGTATTACACATAAGAAACACAAACCTATAATAATGAGTTCAAATATATTTATTCTAGATATAAACAAAAAATATTATGTTTCTAATTATTTTAAAATCTTAGAAACTAGGGAAAATGAATGCAAGTCATGCTGACACTATAGGGATTAAATTATAGCATAAACCGGAATGTACTTACAAGCCCATAGTCACAGGACAGAATAACCTGGAAATGCCAAGAAATTCCCAACAGTCCATCAATGTACATTTTATTTTGTGCTTCACAAAGTTATCTGACTTTAAACATTGTGATTGCAAAGATTTTGTCAATTTTCTCATTTAACTCTCAAGGAGAGTGAGCAATACAAGGAAATTATAACCATGCATACAAATTAGCAGCAGTTATACACACACACACACACAAACATATGTTTTATATATACATATATATATATATATATATATATATACATATATATATATATGTATATATAAAACATATGTTTGTGTGTGTGTGTGTGTGTGTGTATAACTGCTGCTAATTTGTATGCATGGTTATACACACACACACAAACATATGTTTTATATATATATATATATATATATTTATATATATATATATATATATATATATATATATATATATATATATATATATATATAGATAGATATATATATATAATTATTATTTTTTTAAAGTAAAATCTTACTTTCTCTGCTTTACAGGTAGAGAGGGAATTGTCAGTACAAGCCTGACAAAACAATAGTTTACTCAGTACATGCGATTTTTTTCTTTTTTGAGCAAATACAGTTATTTAAAAAAATAAAAATGTTTCCCTTTAAACATATGTAAGATCAGTGTTAGTGTAAATATATATGTAGATAGCCCCATCTTAATCTATAACTAAGCAATGTCATTAGAAGCAAGTATCTAGTTATAAGATAATGCAAGTATGCATATTTGGCATGGATCATAAATATTTATTTTAAGCTGGCTACCAGGAATGACTTGCCTAGAAATGGTCTTTGGCAGCCATAGTATTCTCCCCATAGAAGAATAAACTAACCATAAAAATACCTATTTATTATTCTAAGTATCTACTCATAAGGTCCCCCTTGTAAAAATGTACAGATCATTATAAGAATTGGCAGAATATACAGAGACTCATGAATGTTAGAACATCTGAATCCTTTTAAACAGCTTGTTATTGAGGTTCTTATTTGTTCCATCTACATTTTTAAAAGGCTTTGCGATAAGAGATGAGGTTAAACATGAATCTAATTTGTGTGATTTACCTAAAATGTGATTTGTGTGTGAGTGAAGAGCAAATCATATGGGGGTAGTCTGAACTGTTAACATACAACACAACCTTTACTTTTTTCCTCTAAAGTAAATTTTCATAGAAATGTTGCCAATAGATAATTCTACAGACAAGCGAGAGTCCTCTTTACAGCTCTGATTTGTGTGAGATAAGAGGAGAACGGCCTTGACTCTCAAGTCCCATAAGCCCCAGTCTCACTGCTTGCCCTTAGAGACCACAGCTTCACTCACTGCGTCTAGACAGTATTCATGATCCATCTGTCTGGCACAGCCTGACGGATGGCAAACACTCGCAATTCAAACAATTTTAGGTCCCCTATTTCATCTTCCCTTGCCTCTATGAAACAGAAACCCGATGCTGCAAATTACTATCATTGTAGTAATTCTCACAATAGCAGTGCCAGACTTACATTAACATCTCCTCTAGACTGCTAAATATTTAAAGCGTTGGATAAATTTCACCTGAAGTGGGACACACAAAAAAAAAAAATGCAAGGCACAATGACATTGTAAATTTAAAATGTCTATTTATTATTATTCAAAATGTACTGTAACAACAAAAGACATAACCATTTTTTTATCCCATTGTTATTTATGAATGCTTTGTTATTCATAAAGCAAGTTAATATGGAGAAATTTATATAGTTTCAAAATAAATGTAAATAGATTTTTAGTTTTACCAGGTATTTAGCTTAATTTTTTAGCAGGATCTAAACAAAATCTGGAAAAATGTTACAATGTTGGAATAAATTGAACTGAAGATAAAAACCCTACAATCTGCATTTGTTTCAGGCAGATAACAATACAACACTTCAAAATGTTTCCACATAGGCGCTAACAGACACAGTGTGATCATTTTACACACAGAGATACATAATAAATCTATTTTTTTAATAACAATTAATGTGTCTCTAACACAGTTGTAACACATATTATAGACTAGTGAATTTCTCCATCTTTGCTATCAAACTATGGATCATTAGATATGTCTAGAGGGGATTCATACAAAATAGTGTTAAAGTTAAAATTCATATATAGGGCTAGATTTATCATTGAATCCGGCTGCAGGATTGCATGAGTGAACTTGCAGCCGAGAGTTAAGAAGCACTGGTCATATGAGACCGTTGTTTATTAACCCACTTTGCCACCAGTTATGTGGCGTATCTCAATTCCTCCAGACTTTTCCGACAGGGAGATTGACAGCCTCTGCTCGGACGGACGGACAGGGGTGTGCAATGATTAATGCTGGGAGGCGATGCCGGCTGACAGGGGCAAAAGATAGAAACATAGAATTTGACAATAGCTAAGAACCAAAAAGGTCCATCAAGTCTACCCATATTACATTACTTTTTTCTTAGGATAGCCTTATGCATGTCCCAGGCATTTTTTTAAATTCCTTTACAGTCTTCGGGGTAGATTTACCATATGTTGAGCGGACATGATTCTCTATAGCAAATCATGTCCCCTTGACATTGCTAAATGCGGACAGTGAAATGCTTGTGCAATACTGCCCCCTGTTCACTAGCGGACAATCAACTGCTAGCAGGGGCTGTCAATCATCCTGATCGTATCGGGATCATTTCAATCTGCCACCTAAAAGGTGGCTTACAGGTTAAGGTGCAGTGGTCTTATGACTGCTACTTCTTAACTTCCATTTCAATCAAGCCTGAAATGATGGGCCTCCGAAGCAACATCCGCTGCTTAATAAATGGAGCCCTCTGAGTTTACCACCTCAATTGGAAGATTATTCTATGAATCCACCACCCTTTCTGTAGAAGATGAACACCCCTGTCCACCGGACTTTGATAAATCTGGACCATAGAAATAAGAAAACATGAGAACCTTTAAAGGCTAAACCTTGTAATTATAAAACATGTCTGTTGTGTTGTTATATAATAACATCAGCTAAGTCTAAATGTTTTTAAAACAAATTAACATCCTATTTAGTGCAGTTGTTTTTCAAAATCCAAACTCCACCCACCATTTGCCTGATTTGGAGGAGCCAATCTGGGCTTTAGTTTGCAGACAACAAGGCTAGCCACTGTCACGCAGTTAGTATTAAATGCAATGTTTTGCAGTTGTTGAGTGCATTTCAAGTTCTGAGAATCAGAAAATCTTACATTTTCAGAGCTAAATTACTTAAAGGTGGGCAAAATAGATAACAAAAGTATATAGCATAGTTGTTTTATTACACATAAATAAACATTTTATATAAAAAATATCGCTTTAAATACATGGAATAACCTAAAAGAAAAGTGCTAAATAAAAATATAGGATCCAATACATCAGCTAAAAAAATAATGGTAAAAACAAAAGCTAAAAATCTAAATTCCTAAAACAGAAATTAGTTCAGAAATGTTTCAGTGTTATGATTATACTGTATGTGTATGTGTGTGCAAAAAATAAACCAACACAAATGTGACAATAATTATTTAAATTGCATGCTGTGTCTGAATCATTAAGTATAATGTTAATTTTCATGTCCCTTTAAGGCTTTGAGTGTCAGGATCGGCATGTGTTGTGCTCTGTGACTGCTCCCTTGTGGAATAGTGTATTAGCCTAATAAATATGGTGGCACCAGCACATTTACAGACAGATTTACACTGTAGAATCCCTCAGGGGAACTAGCATCACAAAGCTTCTATGTCTTGTGTTATACAACATGTGACTTATAATGTCATAGTACAATTCATATTCTAATCCAGTGTTTCTTAAACTTTTTGTAGCAAGTACCCCCCTACAGGCATACATTTGCCCTATGTACCCATAACTGCACAAAAAATAAAAGCAATTGTGTATAAGCTGAACTGTAAACCTGAACTGCAGCAAAGAGAACATAATACAATGTAGAATATGATTTGCATCCCTTGATTAGATAGGCAGGTAGCTCTTTTTTCCGCTTAAAGGGACACTAAAATCAAAACTTTCAAGATTCAGATAGAACATGCATTTTTTTTCCAAATTACTTCTATTATCAAATATAGCTCATTCTTTTTATATGCAAACTTTCTGAGGCACCAGCTAATACTGAGCATGTGCACAAGCTCACAGTGTATACATATACTAATTTGTGATTGGCTGATGGCTGTCACATGACACAGGGGGCAGGCAAATGGGTAAAAATACATTTGTCAAAACATATACTGTTTATTTGAAGTTCAGAGTAAGTGTTATTGCATTTTGTTTTACTATGCATTTATTAATTAAGCATTTCTACTGTATTTAATGGTCCTGATATGAGTCAGATTTAACATGCACTTTTAAAACTTTTAAACTTAATTTCTTTTATTGGAAGGAGCTAATTTAAAGGGACAGTCTAGTCCAAAACAAACTTTCATGATTCAGATAGAGAATGTAATTTTAAACAATTTTCCCTTTTACTTCTTTCACCAATTTTGCTTTGTTCTCTTGGTATTCTTAGTTGAAAGTGAAATCTAGGAGATCCATATGCTAATTTCTAAGCCCTTGAAGGCCGCCTCTTAGCTCAGGGCATTTTGACAGTTTTTCACCACTAGAGGGTGTTAGTTCATGTGTTTCATATAGATAACACTGTGCTCATGCACGTGGAGTTACCTAGGAGCTCGCACTGATTGGCTAAAATGCAAGTCTGTCAAAAGAACTGAAAGAAGGGGCAGTTTGCAGAGGTTTAGATACAAGATAATCACAGAGGTAAAACATGTATTATTATAACTGTGTTGGTTATGCAAAACTAGGGAATGGGTAATAAAGGGATTATCTATCTTTTAAAACAATAAATATTCTGGTGTAGACTGTCCCTTTAAATAATACCAAGTTAAAGAAGTAAACTTGAAAACAGAATTAAATTGGAAAATTTTTATGTTTAATTTGGAGTCATGAAAATTAATTTGGAATTCTATGTCCCTTTAATGATAAATTCAGCAATTCATTGCAATAAGAATATTGTTAGCTATTAACTATTTCTCTCTGCTTGTTAAAAACTAGTCAAAAATTTACCTTTACAAACCTTCATAAGTATTTGCATAAAAAGGGCCTTCTGCAAGGCGGGAGTACAAAATGTTCTAATTAAAATGAATGAAGTAACAATGCACGTCTCATTCTGTATTTGTGTGGCCTTACTTATGTAAATGTATGTTGCATGAAATAAAAATATGACATAAAAAATAAATATTTTACAGTCAAAACAAAATATATAGTTATGTACAATATAGTTACAATTTGTCATCATCAACCCAATTAAATAAAAACCAATTCATACAGCACATCATGCTTGTGTGATTAGTAGCAAAGAAAATATGAACACAAGAGTAAATTCATGTGCATGTCCTAGTATGTGTTTCTGAAACCAAATGATCTGAGTCTTTCATAGGTTTTTGTGACTGCTGTCTATATATTCAAATCTTTGCAAAGCATAATGCCATAAAAGCATTTGGCTACATGACAACCAACAATTGAAAGTCTACTTTTAGCTGAAGTACAAAGCTGCTAGACCTGCCACAACATCTGCTTTCTATTGATTCCCAGTGAACAAGCATCATGTTTATTAATTGCCACAAGTAAATACTGAATAGACACAGCATTCGATGAGTGGATTCTCCTACACGCTTCAGAGACCACCAAAGAAGATTTTCTTTGCAACTTAATTAGAGACATTGTGAGAACAGCTATTTGCCAGATACACATGATTACCCAGGGTAGTTCAGTCTTTCTCTGACTGGACATTCAACTGTAATACTGGACCATTCTGAAAAATGTGTGCTACAAAGTTGAACTAGTCATAATGTTCCCTTAAAAATTAAGGGCTAGATTACAAGAAGCGCACTAAATGCTGCATGCAAGCCATATCTGATTTTTGTGTACATCAGAAATAGTGCGCTTATTACAAGTTGAAAGTAAATACGATTGCAAGAGCGCAATCACATTTTATGCTCGTCAGGTTAGTGCAATTGAAACTCTCACGTAATGGGTAGTGCGTTAAAAAAATGTTGCACTAAACACAACATAAATACATTTAAAATAACATTTACACTCATATAAACACTATCTGATCAAAATGATTCATACCCATATTAAAAAAAGTTATAAGGGTTAAAAGATGAATTTAAAACAAGAGACAAAAGGAAGTCAGTGGCACCCGAGGCTGACTGTCCAAAAACAATAATTCATTAACTATATGAATATATAGATCTAGAAAAGGGTGAAAATATAAAAAATATAAAAAATATATAAAAAATAGATGATAGATTGAATATAAAAATGGGGGTGAGGTTAAATAAGCTTATTTAATTAGATAATGATCCAGCATTAATGGCAACTCTAAAACAACAAATATCCACACAATCCAAATGCAGGTGTGAGACACTACACAGTCTAAACAGACAAGGTTAATAAGATAAATTACAAAATATAAAAAAATTGATATGTCAGTGAATAAATTAATAGTTTAATACATAGATTTAACAACATATATAGACATAAACAATACACCGGTGTATAAATACGGAATAGAATGGCTAAAATACAAAAAAGTTTAAAATTTCAGCACAATATGATAATAACCAATATGAACTGAGAGAGCAGACTGAGAAATGGAACCATATAAACAATAAGTCAGGAAATGCAACAATGTGTACAAGTCCGTGCTGCCTGTTAAATGAAGATACTTTTTATCACAAGCTGTAATGTGACTAGTAAATAGGCAGTATGTCCGTGGAATAATAATGTTCAAATCAAGATTGAAACAGACAGGTTACTTCCTGAATGGGCAGTTAATACAAGTGTGAGGCAGGGTTAAACTTCGCCAAGTGTGTTTGGCTGTTTCTTCTTCAATTGATATAACAGTGTGCTGTATTTAGAATATACGTCAATAAATACAGTTTGTGATAACAGGTACGTGACCTTTACTCACTTTCAGCATCCTCGCTTAATTTTCCAGTTACCTGTTAGCAGGGCAATGTTTGGAGATGGTCCAATTAGGACCGTTGAAGTGCGCGCACTTAATAAAAAAATAGCTGGAAATCTTTGAAGATGCAAACTCCTACCGGCTCAGTGTGTGCTGTCTGAGCACGTAGAAAGAGTCGGTCCTGGGAGTGGATTCTTTGCTGCAGGACCAATCAGTAGGAAAGTCTACGCGTTTCAGCTGTGAAGCCTTTATCGAGATGTTCGATTGCCGATGCTCCTCCATTTTTTATAGGCTACTTTAACCCTTTACACACCTCACTTCCGCCTTTATTTTAATCATATACTGTGACATGTTGTTTAAACAACTCAATAAATTCGAACATCTTATAAACATAAATCAGTTCGTAAGAAAACTGACTTAAAAAAATACTTTGTAAAAAATCCCATTTTAAGGAATTCAGTCAGCACTAGTGAAACATTTTCACACACAGATTTTAAACGTAAGTCGACTTTCTTTCCGAGTCAAGAAAAAGGAAGTTTTATTCAGACATTTGAGAAGCTAGTGAAACAAGAAATTGATGAGATAGCACAGTCTGAAATTAAAAATGTCAATTGGAATTTAACCCTAAAAGAAAAGAATATTTTGAGAGATCTACAAAAAAGAGATGATCTAGTAATCAAAAAGGCGGACAAGGGTGGAGGGATCGTTATAATGAGTCGAGATTATTATTTGGATAAGGCCAATAGATTATTAGAAGACTCCACTAGCTATAGGAAATTATTAAATGATCCAGGGGACATGTATTTCACTCAATTACAGGAATTACTTAAAAGAGCTCACTCTATTGGTTTACTTAACGATGCAGAATTAAATTTTCTAATAACTAAACATTTCAGAGCACCCATTTTTTACTTCATACCCCAAATCCATAAAAATGTACAATACCCACCAGGTCGTCCAATCATCTCCGGCATAGACTCAATAACTTCTAATCTCTCACATTACTTAGATAATTTTCTCCAAAAATATGTGAAAGATTTGCCCTCATATTTAGCTGATTCTACTCAATTTCTAAAAGTACTCAAAACAGTTAAATGGTCGAAAGACTTTATATTAGTTACATGCGATGCTAGTGCATTGTATACTAATATACAACACACTCTAGGTCTCAAAGCAGTAAAGTATTATTTACAGTTAGATCCAGAAATGTCTTCAACCCAATTAGGATTTCTATTGGATTGTATCGAATTCATCCTCAATAAAAACTATTTCAAATTTAATGATAAATATTTTCTCCAAATCAATGGAACGGCTATGGGCACAAGACCCAGTTATGCTAATTTATTCATGGGGTATTTCGAGAAAGATCTATTTGATAATAGCCAGTGGGGTGCGAATTTTGTGCTCTATAGACGTTACATAGATGATCTGTTCATGATATGGAAGGGTGATCAGGAACTACTTAATTTATTCATTGAGGACCTAAACACTAATAACTTTGGTCTAGCATTCACACATGAATTTAGCAAAAATAAAATCAATTTTCTTGACATTAAAATAGAGATTGTCAATGATGAGATTAAAACACGCACATTTTTAAAAAAAGTAGATTCGAACAATTTTGTGGACTACCAAAGTAGTCACCATAAAATTTGGAAGAATAATATTCCGAAAGGCCAACTCCTTAGAGTTAAGAAAAATTGTACTGATGATTCTGATTATGAACAACAACCCACATTTTAGTCAATAGGTTTATAGAAAAAGGATATAATGGAGAAAGAATTGAACAATTAGCAGAGTCGATTAAAAAGTGGATAGAAAAACCCTATTAAATAAGACTGCAAAAAAAGCAGGGACATTGAATACAGATGAACAGACATTAGATATCCCCATAATAGCTACCTATTCAGCTCAACACAAATCCTTTGAAAAAATAGTCAGGAAACACTGAACTCTACTGTTAAAGGACCCCATCATAGGACATACATTAGGTAAAAATCCCAAATTTATCTACAAAAAAGCTAAAAATGTTAAAAGCATGCTAGCTCCCAGTGAGTTGAAAAATAAGAAAACAACTTTTAATAAGAATATTAAAGATTTAGAAGGGAATATCATTGAGGGTTTCTTTCCGTGTCAACGATGCAAATCCTGTAAATATAGCACAAAATTAAAAAATGTTAAATCCGATAAGACTGGAAAAATCCTTAAAATCAATGGGATACTCAGGTGTTCAGACACCAATATAATCTATCTAGTGCAATGTAGCTGCAATTTAAAATATTTTGGTCAGACTAGCAGAAGACTAAGAGACCGTATAAGGGAACATCTTTTGAAAAGACACAAACCTATACAGACACTTTACAGAAGTACATCAGGGGAAACTAGATGATTTTAAATTTTGGGGTGTGAAAAAACTAGAGCCAGATGGAAGTGGAGGGAATATGGAAGAAAAACTATTAAGCCAGGAAGCAGAGTTAATTTTTAACTTTGACACTCTAGCCCCTAAAGCCTAAATAGTGAGTAAGATCTCAATTTTATTCTAAAATAATTTTTAATCCCATTGGAATACAGTGAAAGACATGCTACCAGCCCTGTCATCCTTTAGATCAGTAAGGACCCTCTAACATTCAAATTCGAACTTGTCCCCAAGAGATATCACAAGGCTATATACCATAAGTGATATATTTATAGTGTATTTTTAAACAGAGGATTTGTATAGACTGATTTTACCAAATTTTCATATATATACATAGTTGGTGGGTGTTCTAATTTTGAGAAATATCCATTCATTCAAATAGAGATCCTTTCAATTAAACTAACCATTGTCTTGAAATATGAAGTCAAATGTCAATAGATCCTGTAATGCAATATATATACATATATAATTTTTACACCACTACTAGTCTTTTCCAAATACATTTATAATTAGAAGTTCTTTCTTCCTCAATAACATTTGCAATCATTAATTGTCTGTCATCTTTTAATTATTCATGCAATTTTTATGCGAAATTTTATGTAATTTGTATCAAATACTTTTTATAAAATATATTCCATAAAATGTTCTTAAAAAACTTTTTATGCTTATTTTTCATATACACCACTTTTACATTTTGAATCAATAGATTTTTTAAATAATTCGTTATATATATTCTTCGTATATATATTTCTTCTTTTTTATATATCAGGTTTTTTTTATATATTAGTTTTTTTATATATCAATTTTTAATCTATAGAGTCCCCATGCTGATCCTATTGCGTTACTTGGACTTTAGATGAACCAATATTAATATAATGAATGTGGGTGCCACTGCCAATTTTGAATTTATGTTGTCAAGTTGTTGGGATTACAGAGCAGCAAAATTTTCACGGTTTCCATAACAAATATCAGTATATGAATTCCGAGTGTCATTTAATTACACCCACTCGGTTATGATTCTTTAAGCACATTAAGGTTAAATATGAACACTGGATTTCCAAGCACGGACTGTTTTATAAGTCCTCTTCATGTAAAATGAATTATTTATTCGGACCATTTTCAAAGTCACCACCTTTGAGAGAGCAAACTGTTTTATTCATATATAGATATAATAGTAATGCAAGTTTTTATTTAAACAACATGTCACAGTATATGATTAAAATAAAGGCGGAAGTGAGGTGTGTAAAAGGTTAAAGTAGCCTATGAAAAATGGAGGAGCATCGGCAATCGAACATCTTGATAAAGGCTTCACAGCTGAAACGCGTAGACTTTCCTACTGATTGCTCCTGCAGCAAAGAATCCACTCCCAGGACCGACTCTTTCTACGTGCTCAGACAGCACACACTGAGCCGGTAGGAGTTTGCATCTTCAAAGATTTCCAGCTATTTTTTGAATAAGTGCGCGCACTTCAACGGACCATCTCCAAACATTGCCCTGCTAACAGGTAACTGGAAAATTAAGCGAGGACGCTGAAAGTGAGTAAAGGTCACTTACCTGTTATCACAAACTGTATTTATTGACGTATATTCTAAATACAGCACACTGTTATATCAAGTGAAGAAGAAACAGCCAAACACAGTTGGCAAAGTTTAACCCTGCCTCACACTTGTATTAACTGCCCATTCAGGAAGTAACCTGTCTGTTTCAATCTTGATTTGAACATTATTATTCCACGGACATACTGCCTATTTACTAGTCACATTATAGCTTGTGATAAAAAGTATCTTCATTTAACAGGCAGCACGGACTTGTACACATTGTTGCATTTCCTGACTTATTGTTTATATGGTTCCATTTCTCAGTCTGCTCTCTCAGTTCATATTGGTTATTATCATATTGTGCTGAAATTTTAAACTTTTTTGTATTTTAGCCATTCTATTCCGTATTTATACACCGGTGTATTGTTTATGTCTATATATGTTGTTAAATCTATGTATTAAACTATTAATTTATTCACTGACATATCAATTTTTTTATATTTTGTAATTTATCTTATTAACCTTGTCTGTTTAGACTGTGTAGTGTCTCACACCTGCATTTGGATTGTGTGGATATTTGTTGTTTTAGAGTTGCCATTAATGCTGGATCATTATCTAATTAAATAAGCTTATTTAACCTCACCCCCATTTTTATATTCAATCTATCATCTATTTTTTATATATTTTTTTATATTTTTTATATTTTCACCCTTTTCTAGATCTATATATTCATATAGTTAATGAATTATTGTTTTTGGACAGTCAGCCTCAGGCGCCACTGACTTCCTGTTGTCTATTGTTTTAGCTTTTTTTCACACCTTTGGGGAGTGTGAATTTGTCAGTCGGCCAGCACTGTCGTTTGCTCCACAGACCAGTGTCAATCTCCTCTCTCTACATTCAGTTCTTAAAAGATGAAGTGTTTGACGGAAAAGGGCTACATGTCTTAATATGTATGCATAAATATATGTGTATATATACTGTACATATTTTACATTCCAATGTTCTTCACATACAGGGTAATGTAAATTTAATGATAAATACATATTTCTATATATATCTGTATATACCTATACCTTTATATCAATTCTTATTGATATATAGATATTTATTTTACATTAAAATTATCATATATAGGGGGGCGGAGCTAGCCGCGGTACAGAGCAGCAGCAGAAGTGGCGAGCTCTGATAGCCTGTATGTATTAAACTATATATTTGGCGGATTAAACTCTCCAGAATCGGAGAAAATTTACATCCTAAAGCAGCCTAGAACACCTTAGCACACGCCAAATTAAAGTGAGAGAGAAAAACTTTTTGGCGCTACCCTTCACTCGACGAAGTATAACTGACCTCCGGATTACGGGACAACTACAGCAGCCCAACAGCCACAGACTACACGGCCCTGGAGGGTCGGGGCTCCGCTCCAGGGCGCCTGTGAAGCCTCTCTGCTAACATCTGAATTTGGGTTCTTACCCCGAAGCTTAACAGTCATCCCACCATAAGCGTACCCACAACCGCAGTGTCAGATTGGGAGGACAACCTGAGGCCTCATACTGGCCCTCGCACAAGCGCAACTACCGATAAAGCAGAGACTTGGCTCTGACCTACTAGACCATTTGACCCCGTAGCGATACCCCTGCTCTCGCCTTAGCTGTCCGGAGGGTCGGGGCTCCGCTCCGGAACAGCAGACTATTATCAACTCTGAATCTGCTGGGGGGCATCGAGTGGCTAATTCTTCCTAGAGGACGCACACTTAAACTTACCATTCCCCAGGGCCATCCGATTCCCTGGAACTACAACCCGGAGCCTGCATTGGATTGGGGTGAGGACCAAAGTCTTCAAAATTAAAGTGCGCCACAGCCTAATAGGCGCGAACCGCCGCCATCTTGCGGCCTGCCTATCCGGACCTGGCAGCAGAACAGACACTGCAGAGGAGACCGGGTAAGAGTGATATACACACATAAGGACACTTTTCTGTTAAAACCCTGCTGGCTATACAACCGGGATAACTGACCCTGGCATCTAGTTACTGACCTCGGTAGACCCTGCCTAAGCTTATAAGACTCTCACCTACACCTGAGGCCTGCCACTAACCACCAGCATATTTAATATTGTCAGGCCACCAGCAATATACCTCAGTCTCATAGCTGCCCTAAAGATCGCATTGAAACCTCTTTATCTCAACAATAGAAAGGGCCTACCTCTGACATATTTTTGTGAATACCTCTATACGCTCTATCCACAGAATTATTTGACTGAGGTTGATTCTGAAGCACGCTTTCAATTTAAGTCAAATACAGATTGCAGGGCCGGAGTGGACCACAATAGACTCTCTCTACACTCTCTGGGCGCACACAGTACAAGCGCAGGGACAAAGGGACTTAACAAGCATCTGCGCCCTAATTAATACTGCACTATCAATGCTCTGTAGGATATTAAAGAATCAGTCTCTATATGACATAAAGCAGGACATTCTATTAATATACAATTTATTACTACACCTCTCCCTGTTTGATGTTAATATGCTGAATATGGCTGCCTAACTTAAGATTGACGTCAGGGGGACTATGTCACAATTTTCTACAATCTACCCTTTATAGTTGCTACTCTACAATTTGGTGCAATATCTGACTGGATTCCTGCTATCTACTCTCCTGCGGCTGAGGACAGGAAACTGAGCATGTCCCAAAACTCTAGAAGAAAACCAAGGCTATCTCAACCACCCAAGAAGACTGTAGCTGACCACTTTAAAGGCCATCTGTCTCAAACATACCGAGACTCTGCTTCTGTCATGGATGACAGCGACTCTGACAACAGTATTACTTCTCAAGCTCCCACACCGGACGCAATGTCTACATCTATTGTTGATGCTCTCACCAAGCGCATGAACCTTCTTCAAGACACCTTAACTAAAGAAATAAAGGGTTCTACAGCTGAGCTGCGCAGGGAAATTGCGTCACTGGGAGAAAGGACGGACACCCTAGAACGCAAGCAAGAAGATCTTACGGTGGATCAGGCCCATCTCCTGGCATATTCCCAGAGCTTGGCAACCCAGCTATCAGACCTGGAGATAAAATTGGCTGATATGGAGGACAGGTCCAGACGGAATAATTTGAGGTACCGAGGAATATCTGAAGATGTTGGCTCACAAGATCTGGAACCCTATGTTTTAGAGTTCTGCAAGGCTATACTACCTGATACTGACCCGACAAGTTTCCTACTAGATAGGGTCCACAGGGTGGCGAGACCACGGTCGGTTTCTCAAGATAAGCCGAGAGATGTCCTTGCTAGGATACATTTCTTCACTCATAAGGAGAAGATTCTAAAAGAATTGGCCAATAAACCACAACTACCAACTAAATTTCAGCAGCTCTCTGTATTTCCAGACATCTCAAGCTTCACTCTACAAAGAAGAAGGACCTTTAGAAACATTACCCAAATCCTAAGAGCAGAAAATATTAGATATAGATGGGGATACCCGACGAAATTGGTAGTCTCAAATAAAGGCGAAACCCATACTATTCTTACCATCCAGGAGGGATTTGACTTGTTAAAAGAGTGGGGACTGATAACATCTGAACCCAGAATAAGAAGGGACTCAATGCCTAATACTTCTGGCCTGGATACATCCTCTCAGGCCTCTCAACCTAAATTACGGGCTGGAGCCCTAGATTTCACACCTGGGCCACAAAAACCATCTATAGGAGGACAAATTTCCTCGGCTGCTGCTCTCCTGAGAGACAAAAAATGATATGATAGCACTTTTTTTTTTTCAAAATGATCTTTATGTCACTATAAGCCCTGTTGTATGTACTTATGTTTCTGTTTAGATATCTGTTTCAGGTTGTAGAGGAGGAGATTCGGGATTTCCTGTTGGAAACGGAAAATCTGCCCTGAGGCATATTGCCTTTGTCCACTAAACATCTCTTATTCAGACGATGAGGGTCACGAATATCTCCCCTTCTCCAATCTGTTTATGCTGTAAGCGGTTTAATAGACACATCATAAGAGCTGATTAAAGCCAAATCTAGATTCGGCTGAGGCGCATTTGCTATCCCTCTGAGGAGTGGAAAATGACATGTTTGCATACCCTTAAATGAAACATATGTTATTGCTAAATTTGTTTGATGCATTTTTGTCTCTGTTTAGGTACCTACCTCATGTTGAAGAAGAGGAGATTTGGGATTCCCTGTAGATAACAGAAAATCCGTCTTGAGGCGTTTTGCCTCTATATATTAAACATCTCTTTTCTAGAGGATCAGGATCATGACTATCTCCCCTTCTTCAAATAGGTCATGCTGTAAACTCTTTCACAGATATAACGGAAGTGTCATTTAAACCTACATCTAGATCCACCCAGAATTCTAAGCTGCAAACTGTTTGCCAGACATATAGTAGAAATTGTTTTCACGTTGTAGAGGAGGAGATTCGGGATTTCCAGTTGGAAACAGCAATTCAGCCCTGTGGCGGCTTACCACTGCCCATTAAACATCTCTTTTTCAGATGATGAGGGTTGCGGATATCTCCCCTTCTCCAATGTGTTTATGCTGAAAGTGGTTTAATAGACGTATCATTAGAGTTGATTAAAGCCAAATCTGGATCCAACTAAAACTTGATTGCTATTCCTTTGAGGGACGGAGGGTGCTCTGTTTTCACTCCCTCAAATGATACATATGTTATTGCAAATCTTGTTGGATATATGTGTGCTTCTGTTGAATCACTTAAAACTATATCTAGATTCACCTAGAACTCTATGCTGCACATTGTTCATCAGGCATATAGTAAGAATTGTTTTAAACTGGAACTAGATCTAACTGAAATTGCATCTATGGAAATGACGTACAACAGACTGATTGCACTAAATGTAGACCCTTGTTACTATGTTAGTTAATTTAAGTTATGATTGTTATCCTGTAATTCACACTCCCCCATGATTAGTCAATCTATTTCTACAGGGTGATATACTTGTACCGCCCCCCCCCCCCCATATACGCAAATTATATTTGTGATATCCCCTCCTAAGGGGACAGGAGAAGTTAGTCTAATCCTTAGATAAGCTTCTCCATTTGGTGATCCGACGGGTCATCATACTTGTGAATACACTTATACCCCGAACAAATACACCTGAGTAGACTTGGTCTGATGTTGATGATATAGATTGTACTTTCTATATTCTATAAAGAATCCCTGACTAACTGTACTTCCTATTTCAGGTAACAATTATATTTTCTCTCGAACTTGATCTCTTGAGACCTTTCTGAACAGAGACCAGAACTTCTCAATTTAAGATTACTGGGAGTCGTCTCTAGGTGTGCACCTTCGGGCGGGGTAAGTTTTGTGCTTTGACTCTATTTCTCTCTCCACTATCTTTTTCCCTCTCTCCCTCCCAGCTTTCTAAGCCTGCAAAAATGTCAATCCCCAATAATATCTCTTTTGCAACACTAAATGCCAAGGGTCTCAATTCACAAGATAAACGAAGTATGCTTACAAACACTATGAAGGCTCTCAAAATACATATTATCTTCCTACAAGAGACACACTGGCTGGCGTCCTCCCAGGCCCCGTACAGAACCCCAGAATATCCCACTGTGATTCTAGCCTCCCATTCTGAAAAATCTAGAGGGGTAGCTATTGCCATACATAAAACCATGCAATATGAACATATCTCTGAGGAGAAAGACTCTGAGGGTAGATATCTCTTGCTCACCTGTAAGCTTAACGGTATTCTATTCACATTGGCAAACATTTATGCCCCTAACCAATCACAACCCAAATTCTTGAAAAAGGTACTGTCTAAAATAGAAAAATACAAGGCTGGAACTCTGATTCTAGGGGGTGATTTCAATATGGTGTGGGACCCCCTAGTCGACAAGAAAGTTCAGAGGGGGAAAGAAATTGACACGTATACTATAACTACTGCCAACAGATTCCGTCAGCACATAATCCAGCACAATCTATATGACATTTGGAGGGCATACCACCACAATGACAGAGATTACACATACTTCTCTAGACCCCATCATTCTTACTCGAGACTAGACCACTTTTTCACGGATTCATGGACACTTGACAGAGTTTTAATGTCACATATAAAGGTCTGTGCTTGGTCGGACCATGATGTTCTCACGTTTACCCTCTCCACTGACCAAACAACTATGTCTAGGCCTAGTTGGAAACTCCCTAAGCAGGCCCTACAAGACAAGCCTTTTAGGACTTCCCTCCAAAATTCTATTAGAGAATTCTTACAGCTAAACGAAACTCCGGGTATGCCATCTCAAACAGTTTGGGCCGCCCTGAAGGCGTATGTGAGAGGGATCTGCATTCGGAGACAGGCAAAACTTAGGCATCAGATAAAAGCACCTTTGGGCCTTCTTATGACAGAGTTACGATGGACTGAGCAAGAAAATAAGACCTCCCCGTCGAGCCCTCTAGCTGATAAAATCAAAACTCTTAGAACGCAAATAGCAGATAGGGAGCTGGAGAGGGTAAAGGAAGCCCATACTCGATTCAAAAAGTTGCTATATTGTCAGGGTAATAAAGCCTCAACGCTCTTAGCACATAAACTGAGAGGTAGAACCGCGGCAGCTAGAATACTATCACTCAAACAGGGGACCAAATCGGTCTCCTCGCCTAAAGAGATTGGACAAACCTTTGCGGCCTATTATTCTGATTTGTATCATCTCCAACCTTCAATGGCTGATGAAGAATCACCTATTCCAGAAGTGAAAGATTTCCTGCAAGGTCTTAATCTACCCGCACTATCAGAGGAAGATAAAGAAACACTTAAGGCCGCATTCTCTCTAACTGAAATTAACTTAGCCATCAAGCATACCCAAAATAATAAAGCCCCGGGCCCTGATGGGTACCCGGCATCCTTCTATAAGCTCTTTAAATCTGATCTGAACAAGATCCTTCTCAAGGTTTTTTTGGAGGCTCGAGAGTCAGGTCTGTTTGCTAATGAGTATCTGCAGGCAATAATTCTACCTATCCCCAAGCCAAATAAAGACCCAACACAATGTACTAGTTACAGACCAATCTCATTGATTAATGGTGATGTGAAACTTTATGCCAAACTTTGGGCCAACCGCCTTAATACCTTACTCCCGAAGGTAGTACATTCAGATCAGGTTGGATTCACCTTTGGTAGAGAAGGACCGGATAATTCTCGAAAAATGCTTAATATTCTCACAGAGGCGTCTCGTCTAAAAATTCCCATGCTGGCCCTGTCTTTAGACGCAGAAAAAGCGTTTGACAGGGTCAGATGGGATTACTTATGGTGCACATTAGCCCAATTTGGCATACCAGACGAAGTAATAACAGCTATCCGCGCCTTATACTCCTGTCCATCGGCGGTTGTTAAGGGCTTAGGTTTCGCCTCTCCGGAAATTCATATCACTAACGGTACTAGGCAGGGGTGTCCCCTATCGCCCCTAATTTTCACATTAGCCATTGAGCCTTTGGCCCAAGCCATTAGAAACTCACGTACGATACGGGGAGTACAGTTCTCCGGCCAAATAGCAAAAATAGCATTGTTCGCGGACGACGTGACATTATTCCTCACAAACCCATTAGGCTCCCTACCTGCCCTCCTCGACCTTGTTTCCAAATTTGGTGCCCATAGTTATTATAAGGTTAACGTCTCAAAGACCGAGGCTTTGCCGGTTGGTCTTCCTGCCTTTGAACTAGATGTTCTGCGAACCTCATACTCCTTTCAATGGTCACATTCCACCATCAAACACCTGGGGATTCAACTTGGTGCAGATCGGAAAATAGTACTTTCTATAAACTACTCAGACATTATTAAAGAAGTTACCGAGCTCACCACCTCATGGAATTTTAAGGAGATCTCTTGGCTAGGCCGCATAGCATCTTTTAAGATGACGATCCTACCTAAAATCCTCTATTACTTTCGCTGCATACCTCTCAATGTTCCTAGTGCCCTTATAGATAAGCTCCAATCTCTTGGTCAAAAGTATATTTGGGATAAATCTAAGCCTCGTATAGCAGCAAAGATCCTTCAGAAAAAGTATGAACAGGGAGGCGTAGCTATGCCTAGTATTCGCGGATACTATGAAGCCGCTAGGCTCTCTCATATCTTAGCCTGGGCAGATAAGGGTGAGCCGCAAGGATGGAAGACCATAGAGGCCTACGATCTCCCTACAGGTCTGAGTTTGGCTGATTTACCATGGATTCCTACCTACCGACTAGATACGTTGGGAGTAAAGAATGTCATTATCAGAGACAACTTGAAAATTTGGCACAACCTCAGGAACCTACCAGAGGTTGCCCCACATCCATCTCCTATCCAGTCTTTGCCCGCCTTGCTTGCAGCCCTGCCGGACACACACGTACAATGCTGGGGTGTTTGGGATCTGAAAATGATCTCCCAGCTATATTCCTCAGACACTCTGGTAGGCCCGAACAATATAGGATCTGTCATTCCAAACCCTCCTATATGGCTTAAATTTGAGTACTCTAGACTATACGCCTTCCTGGTCTCTTGGGGATTCCCTAAAGGCCCTAATAGACCTCTGACCGCGTGGGAAAAATTGTGGCAACTACCTGTTAGGACCCCTATGCTTATCTCATTCCACTATAGCTTACTACTTTCATCCACAAACAAAGACAGACCTTGGCAACTTAGAGCATGGGAGGGAGACTTGTCCAGACCAATCACTGACAAAGATCTGCACAGGGCTATGACTCTAACCAAGAAGACAGTGCACTGTGCGAACACTCTAGAATCATATATGAAACTGTTTCTAAAATGGTATTATACCCCCTCTAGACTCTCACAGATGTTTCCTACAACCTCCCCTCTCTGTTGGAGAGACTGCGAATCAAGAGGGTCCGATATTCATATATGGTGGGAATGTCCTAAATTAAAACATCTGTGGACGCAGGTGTCCTCCCTCTGCTCTGCCCTTGGGCTGAATAGATCACTTACCCCTGATATGGCTTTGCTACATGTATTCCCGAGACACATTCAGGCTCCCCTGTCTAAACTGTTAATCTTTGTTCTCGCTGCCACTAAATTGGCGATAGCGAGAGCTTGGAAACAGACACAACCCCCGGACATAACAGTTATTATTCCCATAATACAGACATATGCCAAGATGGAACAGAGTTTCTACTTCAATATAGATAAAGAAGATCTCTACTGGCAGATCTGGGAACCTTGGTTTTATTACCAAGAAAACTATAGATAGGCGGATAGACCTTGACTCTTGTAACAAACTCCCCCGCCTATTCTCTTCCATCTGCAATCACTGACCTATGCTTTCACTCCTTCTTCTTCCATTCCCCTAACCCCCCCCCCCCTTCCCTACACTGTGCAACCTATTTCCCCTACCCCGGCCCCTATTCTCTGCTGTCCCTACTTCTTATGGGGCAATTTGCCCCGCCTGGAGGTGCACGCTGGAATTGATCTGTCGGGTCACTGAGAGAAGCAGGATAATGATTTTCATTAGACTGACTTGCTGTAATTACCATAATGCTGAGTTAATACCTATGATTATTATGTCCTGCCAATCATCATAAATAAGATCGGTTAAACTGTAATGTCCTTTTTTCTATGTTTATGTAAACTGATAAACCCTTGCGGGTATATGATATGACCTGTGTTTGCTTATGATGACATTCTCACTGTGATTTCAGAAAAACCTATGTATATGCAAAAAACCGTATAACATGTTGTTGTTATTCACAAGTTTATCTTACAATAAAAATTATTTTTGAAAAAAAAAAAAATTATCATATATATATAGAAATATATATTTCTTAATAAAAAAATCTATGTGAAGAACATAGGAATGTAAAATATGGGTATCTTGCTTAGCATTGTGTGCTTAAGGTCTAACGTAAAATACATACTGTAAAATATTCAAAATAATCCATATAATATATATATATATATATATATATATATATATATATATATATCCTTTAAGATAACCTCAGTTTGCGTTATTGAAATATTAAATATTCAATTTTAAAAATATGAATAATAATTATTAAACATTATTATACATACTGTAAAATATTCTAAATAATCCATAGAATATATATATATATATATATATATAGAATATATATTTATCCTGTAAGAAATATTAAATATTACATTTTTAAAATACTAATCATAATTATTAAACATTATTACACATACTGTAAAATATTCTAAATAATCCATAGAATATATATATATATATATATATATATATATATACATATATATATATATATATATATATATATATATATATATATATATATATATATATATCCTGTAAGATTTTGTGAAAATACCATAAAATAAGAGCAAAGTAAAGTGTACACTCAGCGCTGATAATGCTGATTAACTGTTTTTTTTTTATTATTATGCAGTTAAAAGTAGGAAGAGATGTTTATGTTTACTGGTAGCACTCACAGAACAGGTACTCTGGTGAGCTTATTTTAGTTTTAAATAAATAAAACCCAGGGGCGCGATCCGATATCGATCGCAGTTTGCGGCGCAAGCGAGGGAACCGGCGTCGCCCGCAGTTTCAGCTCGCAACTCGAGCTATCCCATATAGGTCGCCGTCAGATGCTAACGTGCCGTAAGTCTCACAAACCAGCGATGTCCAGAAATCTGTGTAAGTACATATTTCTGGCGTAGCCAGTGACTTGCGCCACGTTAGAATCTGCCGGCGCCTATAAAACCTGACTAAAGTCTAAAACACCCGCACTGTCTAACACGCCTCCCTAACATAGCCCGCACTGTCTAACACGCCTCCCTAACATAGCCCGCACTGTCTAACACGCCTCCCTAACATAGCCCGCACTGTCTAACCCTCTATCCGCTATCCCCCCTCACTAGCCTAACAATAAAAAAGCTATTAACCCCTAAACCGCCGCTCCTTTACCCCGCCGCAACCTAATAAAGTTATTAACCCCTAAACCGCCGCTCCCGTACCCCGCCGCCAGCTATATTATATCTATAACCCCCTAAAGTGAGCCCTTACACCGCCGCCATCTCTATTAAAATGATTAACCCCTAATTTAATCTACCTACCCTGCCGCCAGCTATATTATCTATATTAACCCTAAGTATATTATAGTTAATATAGGTATTACATTATATATATTAACTATATTAACCCTAATTATATTAGGGTTAATATAGTTAATATAGTTACTATAGTATTTATATTAACTATATTAACTCTATCTAACCCTAACACCCCTAACTAAATTCTTATTAAATTAATCTAATTCATTTATAAACTAAAATGTTCCTATTTAAATCTAAATACTTACCTATAAAATAAACCATAAGATAGCTACAATATAATTAATAATTACATTGTAGCTATGTTAGGGTTAATATTTATTTTACAGGTAAATAGTTAATTATTTTAACTAGGTATAATAGATATTAAATAGTTATTAACTATTTAATATCTACCTAGTTAAAATAATTACCCAATTACCTGTAAAATAAATCCTAACCTAAGTTACAAATACACCTACACTATCAATAAATTTAATAAACTACTAACATCTATCTAAAAATACAATTAAATTAACTAAACTAAATTACAAAAAAAAACAAACACTAAATTACAAAAAATAAAAAAAAGATTACAAGATATTTAAGCTAATTACACCTATTCTAAGCCCCCTAATAAAATAATAAACCCCCAAAATAAAAAAAATTCCCTGCCCTATTCTAAATTCAACAAATTTCAAAGCTCTTTACCTTACCAGCCCTTAAAAGGGCCTTTTGTGGGGCATGCCCCAAAGAATTCAGCTCTTTTGCATACAAGAAATACAATACCCCCCCCCCCCCATTACAACCCACCACCCACATACCCCTATTCTAAACCCACCCAAACCCCCCTTAAAAAAGCCTAACACTACCCCCCTGAAGATCTCCCTACCTTGTCTTCACCACACCGGGCCGAACTCCTGATCCGATCCGGGCGATGTCTTCCTCCAAGCGGCAAAGAAGAATTCTTCCTCCGGCGATGTCTTCCTCCAAGCGGCAAAGAAGAATTCTTCCTCCGGCAACGTCTTCCTCCAAGCGGCAGCAAAGTCTTCATTCTTCCGGCGGCATCTTCAATCTTCTTTCTTCGCTCCGCCGCCGCGGAGCATCCATCCCGGCCTACTGCTGAACTTGGAATGATGTACCTTTAAATGACGTCATCCAAGATGGCGTCCGCCGAATTCCGATTGGCTGATAGGATTCTATCAGCCAATCGGAATTAAGTTAAAAAAATCTGATTGGCTGATTGAATCAGCCAATCAGATTCAAGTTCAATCCGATTGGCTGATCCAATCAGCCAATCAGATTGAGCTCGCATTCTATTTGCTGATCGGAACAATCGGATTGAACTTGAATCTGATTGGCTGATTCAATCAGCCAATCAGATTTTTTTAACTTAATTCCGATTGGCTGATAGAATCCTATCAGCCAATCGGAATTCGGCGGACGCCATCTTGGATGACGTCATTTAAAGGTACATCATTCCAAGTTCAGCAGTCGGCCGGGATGGATGCTCCGCGGCGGCGGAGCGAAGAAAGAAGATTGAAGATGCCGCCGGAAGAATGAAGACTTTGCTGCCGCTTGGAGGAAGACGTCGCCGGAGGAAGAATTCTTCTTTGCCGCTTGGAGGAAGACATCGCCGGAGGAAGAATTCTTCTTTGCCGCTTGGAGGAAGACATCGCCCGGATCGGATCAGGAGTTCGGCCCGGTGTGGTGAAGACAAGGTAGGGAGATCTTCAGGGGGGTAGTGTTAGGCTTTTTTAAGGGGGGTTTGGGTGGGTTTAGAATAGGGGTATGTGGGTGGTGGGTTGTAATGGGGGGGGGGGGTATTGTATTTCTTGTATGCAAAAGAGCTGAATTCTTTGGGGCATGCCCCACAAAAGGCCCTTTTAAGGGCTGGTAAGGTAAAGAGCTTTGAAATTTGTTGAATTTAGAATAGGGCAGGGAATTTTTTTTATTTTGGGGGTTTATTATTTTATTAGGGGGCTTAGAATAGGTGTAATTAGCTTAAATATCTTGTAATCTTTTTTTTATTTTTTGTAATTTAGTGTTTGTTTTTTTTTGTAATTTAGTTTAGTTAATTTAATTGTATTTTTAGATAGATGTTAGTAGTTTATTAAATTTATTGATAGTGTAGGTGTATTTGTAACTTAGGTTAGGATTTATTTTACAGGTAATTGGGTAATTATTTTAACTAGGTAGATATTAAATAGTTAATAACTATTTAATATCTATTATACCTAGTTAAAATAATTAACTATTTACCTGTAAAATAAATATTAACCCTAACATAGCTACAATGTAATTATTAATTATATTGTAGCTATCTTATGGTTTATTTTATAGGTAAGTATTTAGATTTAAATAGGAACATTTTAGTTTATAAATGAATTAGATTAATTTAATAAGAATTTAGTTAGGGGTGTTAGGGTTAGATAGAGTTAATATAGTTAATATAAATACTATAGTAACTATATTAACTATATTAACCCTAATATAATTAGGGTTAATATAGTTAATATATATAATGTAATACCTATATTAACTATAATATACTTAGGGTTAATATAGATAATATAGCTGGCGGCGGGGTAGGTAGATTAAATTAGGGGTTAATCATTTTAATAGAGATGGCGGCGGTGTAAGGGGCTTACATTAGGGGTTAATCATTTTTATATAGGTGGCGGCGGTGTAAGGGGTCAGATTAGGGGATAGATAAGGTAGATGGCGGCGGTTTTAGAGGCTCACAGTAGGGGGTTAGTTTATGTAGATGGCGGCGGGGTCCGGGAGCGGCGGTTTAGGGGGTAATAACTTTATTAGGGATTTCGGGGGGGGGGGGGGGATCGCGGTTGACAGGTAGATAGACATTGCGCATGCGTTAGGTGTTAGGTTTATTTTAGCAGATCGCGGTTGACAGGGAGATAGACATTGCGCATGCGTTAGGTGTTAGGTTTATTTTAGCAGATCGCGGTTGACAGGGAGATAGACATTGCGCATGCGTTAGGTGTTAGGTTTATTTTCTAGTTAGTTTAGGGAGTTACGGGGCTCCAATAGTCAGCGTAAGGCTTCTTACGGCTGCTTTTTGTGGCGAGGTGAAAATGGAGTAAGTTTTCTCCATTTTCGCCACGTAAGTCCTTACGCTGCATATTGGATACCAAACTGCGCGGGTTTGGTATACCTGCCTATGGCCCAAAAAACTGCGGGCGACGGCAGAAATATACGCGCGTAACTTCTAGGTTACGCCGTATATGTGATACCAAATCCGCGCAAATATTGGCGTCGCCGGCTTTTGCGGGCGACGCTTTATATCGGATCGACCCCCAGGTATTCACCATTCAACATTTACACAGTTGCAACATGGATTATATAATATGTATGTAATATGTCCCGTTAAAGAGAAATAAGTGTCTATGCTTGCTGAGACCTGAAAACCAATGTACATTTGAGTTTTTCATTGCGGTAACATGCTCTGTTAGCATCTGGTCAAACCCGAATACTAGTTAAAGGGATACTAAACCCACATTTTTTCTTTCATTATTCAGATAGAGCATGCAATTTTAAGCAACTTTCTAATTTACTCCTACTATCAATTTTTCTTTATTCTCTTACTATCTTAATTTAAAAAGCAGGAATTTAAAGCTTAGAAGTCAGCTCATTTTAGGTTTAGCACCCTGGATGGTGCTTGCTTATTGGTTGCTACATTTAGCAAACCAATAAGCAAGCATAACCCATGTTCTGAACAAGAAATGGGCCATCTTTTAAGCTTGACATTCCTGATTTTTAAATAAAGTTAGCAAGAGAACAAAGAAACATTTATAATAGGAGTAAATTAGAAAGTTGCTTAAAATTACATTCTCTATCTAAATCATGAAAGAAACAAAATGTGGGTTTAGTGTCCCTTTAATGTTTACTCTTCTTGATTATGCTTCAGCTATCAAACTCTTCACGTTTCACAGTGAGCACCACTTTTTAAGCTGGAAGTGTGCCTCATCACTTAGAACTTGGCAGTCTTCACAAGGTTTGGCTAATCTAGCCAGCTCTCACTTTTTTTAAAGAAGATACAATTCATGAAAAATCAGCTACATATTGTTTTACAAGACGTTCTTTTTTTAACCTTAATAATTCCAGACATATGCCTTTTTCTGTAAATGAAGCCATGTGCTAAAACTCTTCTTGGTGGACATAATTATTGTAGAAAAAGGTGTCACAACATCAGCAGATGTTACAAATGAAAAAAAGCTACAAGAGTTGTGATTCTCTGATTTTTTATTATTATTTTTTTTTTTTTACAAACAAATATGCAGGTGATAAAAATAACACAAGAAAAACGTTAAGGGCTCCAAAGAAGCCTCCATTGTTTAATAAATGGAGCCCTTTCTGGTGAGTGCAGGCTTGCTCATAGGGGGTTGCATTAAATTACACTGAACTCATTTGTTTGGGGTGATTGATAGGCCCTGCTCTTGGGTAGCACTGTTCAAGATCGTACTTGTGCAATAATAAATGAGGGCAGTGGACAAACATCTTCTGCTGCCTGCTCCCTCATGAAAATAGACTGGAAACCTTGTCTACTCATCAAATGATATACGGGGCTCATAGTGTGTAAATCAAATTATGCATCCACATAATAGTAGTCACTGCCTTGCCCCTCCCCCCTTTATTGGCTGTCTATTGACTATATCTGTAGAAAGACAGCATATTATTGGTGTAATGCTCTTCTGACCCCCCATGGTAAATTCTGTATTCAGTTATTTCTAAGCCTCTTAAACATGATTTTATATATTATGCCATAAAGGAAACCCACAACTATTACATCTCTTCAAAACATACAGAAATAAGATAATTACTACCAACAATATTTTTAAATGTTTCATTTTTTTGTCCTTTAGCTCTACCATTATTTTTGGAATTCATAAGCATAGTGACAAATGCAAAGCTACACTGAAACAGGAAAATCTATTATTATATTATGTTCTAAATCATCTACAATGAAAAAAACTCACTGTGTGAGTAGGAACATGGTATAAACAAAAGTCTTTATTTGATCCTGATGACAGTTTACAAATGGGTTTCCTTTTTAATACCTACTTTCATATCAACTAATTTTATTAAACAATATAGAGATTTATCTACTTCCATTTTTGCTGACAAATGCTTCAGTTCATGAGCTCGTCTCATCTTCCATCTGTTCTTTACTTCAGCAAAGCTGATGCAACTTACAGGTTTTAATTGTCCTCTTCTGTCGGCTTTTCCAAATGTCTATCATATTAAACACTACATCTGGCCTACTTTTCCAAACACATCTTCTTCAGTGATGTTGTCTCTCTGTTTGGTTAAATTTATTACACAGATGTTGGCCTCCTGTATAAGCTATTTTGAATGTTTCCTAAATGGAACAACAAGCACTAGTAATACTCACACACTAATTAAAGATTGCAAACCGAGTCATATTTTGGCCAAGGCCAACTACGTATCTACCTAGGTTGTAGTGTGTGGCCAAATCATTTTAAGAGATGAAGCTCAATACATAATATCTTCATACTCCTAACCTGTCTATATGTTTTATTTTAATAAATGTGTTACAAATCCATTAAAACAGGTTCTTCAGTTGGGGGAAGGATCTCTACATGTTCCTGGTCTCCTGTTGTGACCAGATTTCTCAGTGTCTAGGGCAGCACAAAAAAACTAAATACACCAATGGATGCCACCAACTACTCAAATGTTCGTAGAACAAGTCTCAACCAGGGTGTCTATACAAAATAATGTGTGTCCCAGCAGCTTTTCTTATTGTATCCCACAAAATAATGAGGTGATAAAATTTATGATAAGGATTATAAAAATGGTACAATGCACCAGCACTATATTATTTATTTAAAATACATATAATGGTCAAAATATAGCAAAAAGAGTTTTCCTTCCACAACACAACAAAGTCTTTCAATTTGTGTATCACATTGCAAAACAGTTGATACCTACTCCTCTCTTTAATCAATAATAAGCTTTTGTACCAGATGCTGAGGTAAGATTCTGTTGCACATCTGGTGAACCCATCTAACAAATAGGGCAGAAAAATGTAAGTTAAAAGTAAAGATATTTAAATGCACTTTGCGCCGAACTTCGGGGAGGCGATAATAAATATGATAGTAAGATATCATTCAAAATACAAAAATATATATTAAAATATACTTAGCTTCAAGATGTGTAGCTACAAACTTAGAAAATGAGGGTGTAATACACACCAGTGTGTATTACCTTAGGGGGCGCCTCCTAAGGCGTATCAACTAAACAAATGCTAAAGCAATAACAAAAACCTAAATTGTTACTTGTAGAATATACAAATATGCTTATACATATATATGAAAATGAGTTATAGTGATACAGTCCCAATCAAAAAATGGATCCAAGACACGGTAGGCAGCTCTCAGTCTTAGGATGGTCTTCCTGATAGATGGGTAACTGAAAAAAGATAAAACACAGAGGCGCCAAACATGGCCTAGTATAGCCAAAAAACAGATAATAAAATCCACAAGGTAGCGATTAGATACTCACAATGGAGGCGCACCCATTGGTGCTTATGAAGCAGTCTGGAGCCTCTCAGTGGTCCAGCTCACTGGTATACTTCATGGGTTAAATAGTGGTCCTTGGTTGTGGTGATTAGCAGGTTCAAGATCCAAAGCACCAGCAGGTGCATATACTGCAAGCTGGAACCAAACAGTCGCCCAGTAGACTGATCCCTCCAGGTGATAACAGGATAACTCTCAGGTGCCAGAGAGTTAGCAGCATACAAATGATATAAAAGGTGTCCAAAAAGCAAGTGTATTTCTGTAAAAATCTTTATTAAAAAGCGACGCGTTTCTCAGCTAAAACAAGCTGTTTCCTCAGGCTAAAACATTATTAAAACACATTCAGATTACACTTGCTTTATACAAAACTATACTAATTGATTAACCAATCAGATTGTTCAAACCTTAATGGTCATTAAGTGTTAGCACCTGTCTGCTGCAGGGTTGGTATGGCAACCTAGAGCCCTAACATAATTCAGTGCGAATACCAAAGCTTCAGCAGACCATACTAATAACAAAAATCATCATCTGTGTACATATAATTATAATAAAATCGTCATTGTGGATTGGTGATGATAAACATAAACATAACGCTGTTAAAAACAGGGCTCCGATTTCCTATAGAATTTTATATTTTTTTAAAAATATGCTTGAACCAACTGATAATATAATGATATGTTTCCCATACATATTCAGTCTGCATTCATCGTACTCTATACATTAATATACAGCCTACAATGTCAGCCTTACCATATTCTGATACAATGTAAAAACCATGAGCAACTTAGTCATACGATCAGGGCAGGAAAAAACAATGCTGTCAGACTGGATATCAAACTATTAATACAGACCCAAATCTTCATTAATTAGGTTTCTGCTTCCTGATGTCAAATTGCACAATAGCTAAGTTTGTTTGCCCATTGGCCGCGAGTCTGCAGGGGGCGGCGTTGCACCAGCAGCTCTTGTGAGCTGCTGGTGCAATGCTGAATACGGTGAGCGCATTGCTCGCCGTATTCAGCGAGGTCTGGCGGACCTGAGCCACAGTGTCGGATCAAGTCCGCCAGACCTTGATAAATAGAGGCCTCCATGGATCTCATATAAAATGAAACATTTTTTTTTTAGTTGAATTCCATCTTCAGCACTATTTATAATACTTCATATCCACTTAGCTGTTATTGTGTGTGGATTAGTAATAATAGGTTCCATTACTTTTGCTACATTATGTTTTAATGAATATGTCCATTTATCTTTATATGTACAATAGTATTTTGTAGAGATGATATCTTATTGTAAACTTTTGAAAAAAGCATATTACATTCAAATACATAAGCAAGCATGTCCCTAACCAATGAACAATTAATTCCTTGAGATGAGTTCTACAAAAGCCTACACTGCTTAGTTTCAAAATCAAATAAGGCAGTTATAACCTAAACTTTTATAAAATCTTTTCATATTTAAATATCTCTATTTCATATGCAAAACTAAATTCTTTAATTTTATGTCTCTTAAAAAAGTCCTGTGTTTTCCTCGTATATATGATTTGCAATTGCTGGCTAGCATATTTTTCTAGCAGTATCCATGTAATCGTTATACGTATTTTTCTAAGTACAAATATGTACTTATGTGTGTATTTACATTCTCTACCTCTTAATGTTGCATATGTATTTGTTCCTGTATCACGTGACAGCCATCAGTCAATCACAGACTAGTATACATATACCCAGTGAACTTGTGCACATGCTCAGTGAGAGCTGATGCCTCAGAATGTGTACATATAAAAAGACTGTGCAAAATTAGATAATGGAAGTACATTGAACATTTTCTTAAAACTGCATGCACAATCTGATTCATTTTGGCTTTAGGGTCCCTTTAAAAAAACAAAAAATATTTATGAAATGTTTACTCCAAATAAGGTAAAAAAACAAAAACTTTCACATGGCAGAGGCAGAAGTAGAAATATGAAGACAATACATATACAAAATAAAAACATTTACTTAAAAAACACAAAACATATATCTAATTAAGCAAGTTACTTTCTGGTTTGGAAAAATATAAAGGTGCAGTTTTCCCAGAATTCTGGCTACATACTTGTATAGCACACAGACAGGGCAAGCTCTGCTTTTATACACTTGGAATTTACAGAGTAATTATAAAAATATATAATGATAATTATAATCAGAGATCGTTGTAAATGCTATTAAAAGCTTTGTTAGACAGCTGATCCTCTTTATTCCACAAGAATATTTATGTTCAACATTATTTAAATATGTGGCACTGTCATATACCGTACTAATACTCATGTTTCTAAAGTTTAATTTGGACTAACAACGTGCCTTAACCCCTTCACTTACAGGACTTTCAGAGAGGAACTTGCCCAAAATACCGGAGAATTTTTAAGCACTTTTGCTATCACTCAAGGTATTGAACTAGGCCCATTTAGGTATATTTCATGCAATCATTTCACCACCAAATGCGATCATATATAAAAAAAAATGTTAACTTTTTAAAAAACTTTGGGTTTCTCACTGAAATTATTTACATACCGCTTGTTCAATCATGGCACAAATGAGTGTAAAAGCTTCTCTGGGATCCCCTTTGTTCAGAAATAGCAAACATACATGGCTTTGCTTTTTGGTAATTAGAAGGCTGCTAATTGCATCTGCGCACCACTCTTCTATTATTCCTGGCAGTGAAGGGGTTAATTAGGTTGCTTGTAAGGTTAATTTTAGCTTTAGTGTATAGATTACCCTCACACCTGACACCTCCCACCCCCTGATCCCTACCTGATCCATCCCAAACAGCTATTTCCCTCCCTCCCCCCCCCCCACTGGTCACCACCATCTTAGGTAGTGGCAGACAGTGCACTTTTTTTAAATTAATTATTTTTTTATTTGCTGCAGTGTGGGATCCCCCTTACCCTCCAACCTCCCTGATCCCTCCCAAGCAGCATACAACAAGTGGATAAATTAGTCTTGCTGGTATAAAATGCTTACAGTGAGAATTGTGAGAGAGATACAGACATACCCTGGAAACTTCACTGTCCATCTCACTTTCTGAAACTGTCAGTTTTATTTTATTTAAAACAAATACAAAGTGCAATGTAATTTGTAAAAGCTATACAGGAATATATGATCCTAATTTGTTAAAGTAGCACAGGAACTTTCAAAGCATATTTAGAATTTGTAAAATCACTGCTGAATACAGCATCTAAATGCAATGGAATACAAAATAGAAAGTGCAAAGCTTAACTGTAATAAAAGTTAAAGGACCCAATTAAGAGCTAGATTATCAGTGGAGCCAAAGATCGCTTGAAGTTCCAGAATGTTCATTGGTAACTTTGCATATGGAGAATATCAAACTACTTGCACTCTTTGAGAAACCCAGACCGTCCTTAGTCGTCCTTCAGCACTATAGGCCATGACTGACAAAGGAAGGATGACCCAAGGGTCAAAGACCGGCTTTGGGTTAGATTAGAAGTAGAGCGATAATTTTCAGCGCACACGCAAAAGGGCAAATTTGCCCATTTGTGGGTGCGCGATAAATAACTAGCCATTACAAACTTGGAGCAGCAATTAACGCTTATAAAATTAACCAGAGATCAGATGTTCCCCAAATGCCCTCAAAATACAGTATAGTGTAATTTTATTAAGAAATAAAAATTGTAGCACTTTTATTTTTTAATAAAATAATTGCACTAGGCAGTATTTAAAGGGTAAAGTTGACGTGAGTGGCGTGTTAGAAAAAAAAAAAAGCACTGAAAAGTGCCTTTACATTGCGGTCTATGGAAACTGTGTGTTCCCAGTAAATATATCTGTATATGCTTATATACATATATATTTATGCGTTTATATGTGTATAATCACATCCTATAATATAAAAGGCCAAGTGTGTTTATCCAAAGCTGTCATGCGCAGTAGAGACAGCACGAGGACAAACACACCTGGCCTTACCTGGCATGCTGTTTGTGGCGAACGTGGGCGTGGCTGGGCGTGGCGGTGGGTATGGTCAGGCGCGGACGGCATGAGAGAGAGAGGAGAGAAACAGAAAGAGGGGGGAAGAGACAAAAAGAGATAGGAAAGAGCTAAAGAGAGGGGGAAGAGCAGAAGAGAGGGAAAAGCAGAAGAGAGGGGGGAGAGAGCAAAATAGAGTGGGGAGAGAGAGCAAAAGAGGGGGAGAGAGAGCCAAAGAGGTTGGAGAGAGAGCAAAAGAGGGGGAGAGAGAGTCAAAGAGGTGGGAGAGAGAGCAAAAAGGGTGAGAGAGAGCAAAAGAGGGCAATAGAGAGCAAAAGAGAGGGGGGAGAGAGCCAAAGAGGTGGGAGAGAGAGCAAAATAGGGTGAGAGAGAGCAAAAGAAAGGGGGAGAGAGCGCAAAAGAAAGAGGGAGATAGCCAAAGAGGGGGGAGAGAGAACAAAAGAGAGGGGGAGAAAGCCAAAGAGGGGGGGAGAGAGAACAAAAGAGAGGGGGGGAGAGAGCGCAAAAGAAAGGGGGAGAGAGCCAAAGAGGGGGGGAGAGACAACAAAAGAGAGGGGGGAGAGAGCGCAAAAGAAAGGGGGAGAGAGCCAAAGAGGGGGGAGAGAGAACAAAAGAGAGGGGGGAGAGAGCGTAAAAGAGAAGGGAGAGAGAGCCAAAGAGGTGGAAGAGAGAGCAAAAGAGGGCGGAGAGAGAGCAAAAGAGGGCAGAGAGAGAGCAAAAGAGGGGGGAGAGAGAGCAAAAGAGAGGGGGGAAGAGAGCCAAAGAGGGAGGAGACAGAGCAAAAGAAAGGGGGGAAGAGAGCCAAAGAGGGGGGAGACAGAACAAAAGAGAGGGGGGGAGAGCGCAAAAGAGAGGAGGAGAGAGAGCAAAAGAGAGGGGGAGAGAGAGCAAAAGAGAGGGGAGAGAGATAGAGAAAAAAAGAGGGGGAGAGAGAGTAAAAGAGAGGGAGAGAGAGAACAAAAAAGAGGAGGGAGAGAGATATAGCAAAAGAGAGGGGAAAGAGAGAGAGCAAAAAAGAGAGGGGAGAGAGAGATAGCAAAAGAGAGGGGAGAGAAAGCAAAAAAAAGGGGGGGAGAGAGATAGCAAAGGAGAGGGGAGAGAGAGATAGCAAAAGAGAGGGGGAGAGAGAGCATAAAAGAGAGGGGGAGAGAGCCAAAGAGGGGGAAGAGAGAGCAAAATAAAGGGGGGAAAGAGAAGAAAAGAGAGGGGGGAGAGAGTGCAAAAGAAAGGGGGGAGAGAGCCAAAGAGGGGGGAGAGAGAGCCAAATAAGGGGGTGAGAGAGCAAAAGAGAGGGGGAGAGAGAGCAAAAGAGATGGGGGAGAGAGAGCTAAAGAGAGGGGGGGAGAGAGAGCAAACGAGAGGGGGAGAGAGAGCAAAAGAGGGGAGAGAGAGCAAAAGAGGGGGAGAGAGAGATAGCAAAAGAGAGGGGGGAGAAAGAGAGCAAAAGAGGGGGGAGAGAGATATAGCAAAAGAGAGGGGGGAGAGAGAGAGCAAAAGAGAGGGGGAGAGAGAGAGAGCAAAAGAGAGGGGAAAGAGAGAGCAAGAGAGAGCGGGGAGAGAGAAAAAGAGAGAGGGGGGAGAGAGAGAGCAAAAGAGAGGGGAGAGAGAGAGAGCACAAAAGAGAGGGGGAGAGAGAGAGCACAAAAGAGAGGGGGGAGAGAAAGGTCACAAAAGAGAAGGGGAGAGAGAGACAAAAAGGGGGGAGAGAGAGCAAAAGAGAGGGGGAGAGAAAGAGCAAGGGGTGGGACCGCTGTACTTCAAAAAATGGCCAGTGTACACAGGCTTTATGGTTAGTACATATATATTTAATAATGCTGCCATTGCTGCACTACTTACCCCCTTTGCTGCACTTAGGTTCTGTGCTGTCTCTGATGGCATCAGAATGAGGCTCCCATTGGAGGCTATGGAAATGAGCTCGCATTCACATTGCTGTCAACTTGTAATACCCGCGCACATTAGCATGCCCTGGTATTACTCAGTCGAGCGCAAATATCGCTTTCATGAAAGCGTTATTCTGCGCTTCATTTGTAATCTGGCCCTTTGTGTCTTCAAGGAAAAGATTGTCTAGCAGAGAAATTAAAAGCAATCTTTTGTTACAAATGTAGATAATTCTTTGACCACTAAGGTAGCATAGTCAATTAAAGAGGTCTCAAGTGAAAAGAGGAAAAAGTGACTGTATCTGAAACAGCTACCATAAGACCTACCACCTCCATGCACTGAGCTATAAATGGAAAGGCGCTCTTTGAAGGGAGAGACATGCACTCTGAATCTATATATTGCAATGTTCAGAGAGGAACTAGATGCATAAGGATTGAGTCTATTATAACTCCAATAAATGCTACCCTTATAGCAGGATATAAGGAGCTGTAGCTTTATTGATAATCCAACCATAGTCTTAAAAAAACTCAGAAGCTTGTGAGTATGAGCATTGCAATAGCTTGTGACAGAAAATAAGCTTGCTCTAGTATGTCATCTAGAATTGAACTGTCCCAATTCTGATTACTGGCCAGATTGTATCCAATAGAGAGTGAAAAACTGTCAGTATTTTGCAGATATACAAACCTCAGGAACTGAAAGTGATTCCTATGTATAGGCATGTGCAGATAAAAATCATTGAGGTCTTAAAAACCATAAACTGACCCTTTAGATTAAGGAAAAAAAACAGTGAGGAACGTTCCCATTACATAAGTGGGAATCTTGACCAAAATGTTTAGGGATGTTAAATCCAGGACAGGACTATAAATACCTTTGGACAATGAACATAAAGGTAAAAACTCTTGACCCTGCGGTTACACAGGTACTTGGAATAATTATTCCCCTATTCTACAAATTCTTTTATAAAGGTTGACGCGTCTGAAGGATCATTGGCAACATTTACATAGGAATGCTTGTCAATAAGGAGGACCCTGCTTCAAAGAGAACAAAACTCTTGATCTCTTGAAGGACAAAGAGAATCAGTCTGGAAATCTGAACTATTTTCCTAAAATGTATAAAATTATACAAAATGTATTAAATCTGTATTTGACATAAGCATCAAACGTAGTATGCATGTATCTACTTAAGCATATGCACATATTTAGTCTGTCATTTGGTCTTATTGACTAGAGAAGCAGCACTTACAGACCAACAGGTACACAGTAAATACTTGTAAATTCATGTCCAGAATAAGCAGAGAGTGTGTATACTTACAAAGTAAATACACAATGGACATTGTAAATGAAAATATTCATGATTAAAGATCAGTGTCTGTATGATAAATGTATGTGCATACACATAAATCACTCATATAAAAGCATCCAATAGATCTTTTCTCTAAAGGATCTCTACTGATAGTTAAAATATTCATGATCAATGTTTGGTATCTGCATGAAAGAACCTTTATGCATAGATATAAATTACACATAACATAGTTATAAAAGATATACCAATATATTTTATCTCCAAAGGATATCCATTGTTATACTACAATACAGATAAATCCTTCAGGATTGCATTTGGAATGAAATATGCAGAGTACAATCTCTGAAGGTATATACTTAGAGGGGCATATACTATAGAATTGTGTACACTAATAGCAAAGGACATACAATGTCTTGCATATCTACAGAGACAGATGTTCTGCCTATGTAGAAATTATTATGAGTGATGCTGAACATGCAATGAACATAAACAGCTATTAGCAATGTGTATATCATAATAGTATACAGAACCTGCATGAAGTACATTACTGCAAATAATATTCCAAAGAACATGCCATGGCCTCTAGTTATCAATGTCTGTCGGACCTGATCCGACAGTGCGGATCAGGTTCGACAGACATCGCTGAATACAGCGAGCAATACGCTCGTTGTATTCAGCATTGCACCAGCAGCTCACAAGAGCTGCTGGTGCAACGCCGCCCCCTGCAGACTCGCGGCCAATCAGCAGGGGGGTGTCAATCAACCCGATCGTACTCGATCGGGTTGATTTCCGGCGATGTCTGTCTGCCTGCTCAGAGCAGGCGGACAGGTTATGGAGCAGCGGTCTTTGGAGCAGCGGAGCTTGATACATATGCCCCCATGTATAAAAGTAAATAAAATGCAGACTAAAATACAATCTGTTTACATCCCCTGGCAATGATGGGAGTACATTGACTTATAAGTAAGTAATATGATACAAATAGTTATAAGAAAGGATAACAGTATAATATGCCATTATGTACAGTACAATATATAATTGCACATATTATAATAAATTGGGTACACTGTAGATCGCATACGAATGCGCTGTGGTGTACAGCTGCCTAAAGGTCTTTAAAACAAATACATGCATAGAGGATGTTATCAAACCTGAACCTTTAGGTTATCAGAACAAGAATTATTTTGCATAAATCCCCAGATTTATGCTTTCACTTACTTACGCCTAGATTACGAGTTTTGCGTTAACAGGGGTGCGGTGCTAACAAGCAGTTTATGCTCACCGCTCACTTACAGACAGCGCTGGTATTATAGGTTTTTAGAAACCCGGCGTTAACCGCAAAAAAGTGAGTGAAGAGCAAAATTTTGCTCCACATCTCACCTAAATACCAGCGCTGCTTACGTTAGCGGTGAGCTGGTAAAATGTGCTCATGCACAATTTCCCCATAGGGATCAATGGGGGAGAGCCGGCTGAAAAAAAACCTAACACCTGCAAAAAAGCAGCGTAAAGCTCCTAACGCAGCCCCATTGATTCCTATGGAGAAATACATTTTATGTCTACACCTAACACCCTAACATGAACCCCGAGTCTAAACACCCCTAATCTTACACTTATTAACCCCTAATCTGCCACCCCCGACATCGCCAACACCTACATTATATTATTAACCCCTAATATGCCGCTCCGGACACCGCCACCACCTACATTATACTTATGAACCCCTAATCTGCTGCCCCCAACATCGCCAAACCCTACATTATATTTATTAACCCCTAATCTTCCGGCCCCAATGTCGCCGCAACCTAACTACATTTATTAACCCCTAATCTGCCGCCCACAATGTCGCCGCCACTATGATAAAGTTATTAACCCCTAAACCTAAGTCTAACCCTAACCCCCCTAACTTAAATATAATTACAATAAATCTAAATAAAATTACTACAATTAACTAAATTATTCCTATTTAAAACTAAATACTTACCTATAAAATAAACCCTGAGCTAGATACAATATAACTAATAGTTACATTGTATCTAGCTTAGGGTTTATTTTTATTTTACAGGCAACTTTGTATTTATTTTAACTAGGTAGAATAGTTATTAAATAGTTATTAACTATTTAATAACTACCTAGTTAAAATAAAGACAAATTTACCTGTAAAATAAAACCTAACCTAAGTTACAATAAAACCTAAAACTACACTATAATTAAATAAATTAACTAAATTATATAGAATTAATTACAATTAAATAAAATTATCTAAAGTAGGAAAAAAAAAATACTAGTTTTTTAAACTAATTACACCTACTCTAATCAACCTAACAAAATAAAAAAGCCCCCCAAAATAAAAAAGCCCTACACTACACTAAATTACATATTGCATCAGCCAATAGGATTTTTTCTACCTTAATGCCGATTGGCTGATAGAATTCTATCAGCCAATCGGAATTGAAGGGATGCCATCTTGGATGACGTCACTTAAAGGTACTGTCATTTAGTAAGAAGACTCCGGATGAAGAGGATGCTCCACGTCGGATGTCTTGAAGATGGACCCGCTCCACGTCGGATGTATGAAGATAGAAGATGCCGTCTGGATGAAGACTTCTGCCCATCTGGAGGACCACTTCTGCCAGGTTGGATGAAGACTTCTGCCTGTCTGGAGGACCACTTCTGCCCGGTTGGGTGAAGACGTCTCCCGGTAAGGTGATCTTCAAGGGGTTAGTGTTAGGTTTTTTAAAGGGGGGATTGGGTGGGTTTTAGAGTAGGGTTGGTTGTGTGTGTGGTGGGTTTTAATGTTGGGGGGGTATTTGTACTTTTTTTTTTTACAGGTAAAAGAGCTGATTACTTTGGGGCAATGCCCCGCAAAAGGCCCTTTTAAGGGCTTTTGTAATTTAGTGTAGGGTAGGGCTTTTTTATTTTGGGGAGGTTTTTTTTATTTTTTTAAGGGTATTAGAGTAGGTGTAATTAGTTTAAAAATCTTGTAATTATTTTATTATTTTCTGTAATTTAGTGGGGGGGTTTTCTTCGTACTTTCATTTTATTTAATTGTAATTAATTGTATTTAATTTAGTTAATTTATTTAATTATAGTGTAGTGTAAGGTGTAATTGTAACTTAGGTTAGGTTTTATTTTACAGGTAAATTTGTCTTTATTTTAACTAGGTAGTTAGTAAATAGTTAATAACTATTTAATAGCTATTCTACCTAGTTAAAATAAATACAAAGTTGCCTGTAAAATAAAACTAAACCCTAAGCTAGATACAATGTAACTATTAGCTTAGGGTTTATTTTATAGGTAAGTATTTAGTTTTAAATAAGAATAATTTAGTTAATTGTAGTAATTTTATTTAGATTTATTGTAATTATATTTGTTAGGGGGGGTTAGGGTTAGGGTTAGACTTAGGTTTAGGGGTTAATAACTTTAGTATAGTGGCGGCGATGTTAGGGACGGCAGATTAGGAATTAATAATATTTAACTAGTGTTTGCGATGCGGGAGTGCGGCGGTTTAGGGGTTAATATATTTATTATAGTGGCGGCGATGTCCGGTTCGGCAGATTAGGGGTTAAAATATTTATTTTAGTGTTTGCGATGTGGGGAGGCCTCGGTTTAGGGGTTAATAGGTAGTTTATGGGTGTTAGTGTACTTTTTAGCACTTTAGTTAAGAGTTTTATGCTACAGCGTTGTAGTGTAAAACTCTTTACTGACTTTTAAATGTGGTACCAGGCTTGACAGGAGAGGGTCTACCGCTCACTTTTGGTCAGACTCGTAATACCGACGCTATGCAAGTCCCATTGAAAATATAGGATACGCAATTGACGTAAGTGGATCTGTGGTATTTCCGAGTCTGGCCAAAAAAGTGAGCGGTGAGCCTGTATCTGCAAGACTCGTAATACGAGCGGGTGTTAAAAAGCAGCATTGGGACCGGCCAACGCTGCTTTTTAAACCTAATGCACAACTCGTAATCTAGTCGAAAGTTTGGGGACAGCCGCTTAACAAACTGTAAATATTTTGTACATGTTATTTTTAGCTTCAGGGGTAAAAACAGTAATTTCCCCCTGAGTGACAAGTACAGGGCAAATTTCCCTCTGAAAGGTGGATGGTTCTGACTGATATGTATGAACATTTTGGTTATACAATTCTCACAGATTTGAGTGACCTGATATACTGGAACATATTTGCAAAATAAACATAAATATGTAGACAGAGGGATATCAGAGACTTACTAATAGAGGACAGAGACATTTTTTCCAGTTTTTACCTATAATAAAGTATGCAATAACACTGCATATAAGGATTGGTACAGGCAATAATTGGTAGAGAGCCCTCTACACTATGTATACACGCCCTCAGACACTTAAATTATCTCTCAGTGTAGTAACCACTACAGTCTCTCTATATATTATATAGCCCTTAAGTAACCCCTGGCAGCTCCTGTATGGGGACTGGTAGGCACTGGAAATAATTGTAGAATCTGGCCCAATTTTTTATAATAAAAATCAAGTTGCTGAGGCTCCAGATTGAGAGAGAAAAAGCCTGGGAACACTGAGGGGGCAAAAAAAGCCGGTGTTCTCATAATGAAGTAAAAACACTTTTGGTCCCCTTTCATTAAATATTAGTGCAACAAGCATAGAAACCCCTTAGAAATGTTAAAACATTGGTCCCCAGCCTAACCAGAGCCTACGCTACAAAACCACACATTGCACTAAGCTAATGGCCATTTTCTTAAAGGGCCATATACCTAAATACTAAAAAGTATCCCCAGAGTTGCCAGAGGGCTACAAAGAGTCAGAGGCTTCCCTGATAATGTTCCCAATGATGATGGATCCATTAGGGAACTGATAGGAAGGACAAAATGTGTCATTAAGAGAGCAGGTTAAAGAGATAGGAAAGTCAAAATTAAACTTGCATGATTCAGATAGAGCATGTCATTTTAAGACACTCATATTCACTTATATTTTCAAATGATCTTTGTTCTTATGGCACGCCCTGTTGAAAAAGAATATGCACATATCCTACACTAGTGCGAGCTAGTGCTGATTGATGCCTGCACACATTTGTCTCTTGAGATTGGCTAACTAGATGTGTTCAGCTACATGCCAGTAGTGTAATGATGTTATTTCAGCAAAGGATAATAAGATAATGAATTACATTTGATAAAATAAGTAAATTGGAAAGTTGTTTAAAATTGTATGCTCTATCAAAATCATGAAATACATTTTTGGGATTTCCTGTCCCTTTAAGTCCCCTGACTATGCTGTACCTTTGTCAGAGTACATACAAACACCCTCTGGGCTGTTTGTGTGCTGTGTAAAGTAACTTACCTTATGCAGCACCCCTCTACTGGATTACCCGGCATGTCAATCTATGGCAAAGCAGCTGCAGCATTATCCAGTAGAGAGCCCATCCAGTGCAGGTATCAAGTACCCCACAGGATTGCAGTAGGAACTACCTAAGTCCCTTATGGGGAGGCTATGGACAAGTGCCCATGATGCCTGAGGATAGTTATGGAGGAAGTCCCGTTAGGTAAATGATGTGCACATAACAGGGTATTTCTGTGTCCCTGTAAATGATGCTCCCCAGGGATTCTGGATCCCACATAGGTCTGAGCTCCCAATTAGTAACATATAACAATAAGTAGCTGGAACAACCTCTAATCTCGACCGACTCCTACAAGGCTAAGAACAAAACTAAGAGAGAGAGATGGAAGGTATGAGCTATATGGGTTCTTGACCTCCTCCTAGTGGCAGGAAATATATCTCATATGTTATGGAGGACTGTGGACCATCATTTTACGAAAGAAATATAAATATAAATGTAAACCTATAATTACGTAAGGTAGATTCTTTCACCACCCTGCCATTTTTGGAATCCACCAGGATGCAGCAAAGGCAAATGGAGCATTACAAAATCAAAAACTAACCTCCCGCATCAAGTTTTTTTAAAAAAAAAACTAACCGCATGCATCAATTATTAAAAAAAAAAAAATTAATCGCCCGCACTGTTTAAATAAAAATAAATACATTTTTAACCCCTAAACCGCCATCCACCACCAACGCAGTCAACTAATTTAATTATTTACTTTTATTATTTACTACACTGCCAACCCTACAAAGAAAATAAAATTATTAACCCCTACTAAATCTATCTACCCTAACATTACAAACGACTAACTAAATCTATTAACCCCTAAACCGCCATCCACCACTAATGCAGTAATCTAATTTAACTATTAACTACACCGCAAACTCCACAACGCAAATAAATAATTTTAATATTAAATCCCCTAACCTAACAACCCTTAAATTAATCCCTTAATTATTTAAAACAATAAACAACTACATCACTTACAAAATCAAATTAAAAAATCTAAGTTTACCAAAAAAAACTACTATTACAAAAAATGAAAAAGCCTAACATTACAGAAAATAAAAAATAAAATTACCAAAGTTTAAAAAATGAAACCTAATCCCTATGAAAATAAAAAGCCCACAAAAATAAAAACACCCTCTAATCTAAGAATAAACTACCAGTATCCCTTGAAAGGGCTTTTTGCAGGGCATTGCCCCAAGATAATCAGCTCTTTTACATCCAAAATACACAAATTCCCCCCTAACAGTAAAATCCCCCCAAAATAAAAAAAAACCTAACACTAAAAAGACCTAAACTACCCATTGCCCTGAAAAGGGCATATGGATGGGCATTGCCCTTAAAAGGGCATTTAGCTCTTTTACAAAGTTCCCAAAAAAAAACTAAAAAAAAACTAACAGTAAGCCCCAAATAGAAACTCACAGGTCCTGAAGTCTGGCGAAGAAGATCTTCTTCCAGACGGGACCATCATCTTCATCCACAGCGAAGATGGGGTGGAGCAGAGATGCAGAGCGGTGTTTCCAGATGTGGCGATCCTCGGAGGCGGCAATGGTCTTTGGCACAATAAGATTTCGCTTGCTCTCATCCTATTGGCTTATGTACAGCCAATAGGATGAGAGCAAGTGAAATCCTTATGGCTGTTCACCAACTAATAAGATTTCACTTGCTCTCATCCTAATGGCTGATGGGAAAATGTCAGCCAATAGGAATGCAAGGTACCCCAATAAATATGGGATACCTTGCATTTAATCTTCAGTGCGCGGCAGATGATCGCATGAAGAGGAACCTCCATGCTTCCGAGGAGCACCGCCGCCGGGAACCACCTCCAAGCACCATCGCCCGCCAAGGACCATCGCCGCCTCCGAGGATCGCCACATCTGGAAACACCGCTCTGCATCACCTTCGCTGTGGATGAAGATGATGGACCCGTCTGGAAGAAGATCTTCTCCGCTGGACTTCAGGACCTGTGAGTATCTATTTGGGGCTTTAGTGTTAGTTTATTTTATATTATTATGTTTTTTTATTTTTTAACTTAGGGTTTTTTTTGGGCACTTTGTAAAATGGGCAATGCCCATCCAAATACCCTTTTCAGGGCAATGGGTAGTTTAGGTTTTTTCTTAGTGTTAGGTTTTTTATTTTGTGGGGTTTGGTGGGTGGGGGGATTTTACTGTTAGGGGGACTTTGTGTATTTTGGATGTGAAAGAGCTGATTATCTTGGGGCAATGCCCTGCAAAAAGCCCTTTTAAGGGCTACTGGTAGTTTATTATTAGATTAGAGGGTGGTTTTATTTTGGTGTGCTTTTTATTTTCATAGGGATTAGGTTTAATTTTTTAAACTTTGGTAATTTGATTTTTTATTTTCTGTAATGTTAGGCTTTTTTTGATTTTTTGTAATCGTATCTTTTTATATTTTTTGTAACTTTAGTATTTTTTAGTTTAGGTAATGTGTGTTAATTTAGGGGGTGTTAGGTTAGGGGGTGTTAGGTTAGAGGGCTTAGTAATTTAATTAGTTATTTGCGTTGTGGGTGTTGGCAGTTTGGGGTAATAGGTTAATTAGGTGTATTGTGATGTGGGGATTTTGAGGTTTAGGGGTTAATAGGGTAAATAGGTTTATTGCGATGTGGGGGTTTTGCGGGTTAGGGGTTAATAGGGTAAATAGGTTTATTGCGATGTGGGGGTTTTGCGGTTTAGGGGTTAATAGGGTAAATAGGTTTATTGCGATCTGGGTGAGGGTTGGCGGCTTATAGGTTAATTGTTTAAATTACAAATTTGCATTGTGGGTTACTTGCGGTTTACAATTTAATAATTAATTTACGGCTAGATTTAGAGTTCTGCGGCCAAAGGGGTGCGTTAGCTACGCGTGCTTTTTTTCTCCCGCACCTTTTAAATACCGCTGGTATTTAGAGTTCACAGAATGGCTGCGTTAGGCTCCAAAAAGGGAGTGTAGAGCATAATTTAACGCCACTGCAACTCTAAATTCCAGCGGTGCTTACGGACGCGGCCAGCTCGTGCACGATTCCCCCATAGAAAACAATGGGGCCATTTGAGCTGAAAATAAACCTAACACCTGCAAAAAAATCAGCGTTCAGCTCCTAACGCAGCCCCATTGTTTTCTATGGGGAAACACTTCCTACGTCTGCACCTAACACTCTAACATGTACCCCGAGTCTAAACACCCCTAACCTTACACTTATTAACCCCTATTCTGACACCTGCATATTTTTTTTAACCCCTAATCTGCCGCTCCGTAAACCGTCGCTACCTACATTATCCCTATGTACCCCTAATCTGCTGCCCCTAACACCGCCGACCCCTATATTATATTTATTAACCCCTAATCTGCCCCCACAACGTCGCCGCCAGCTACCTACAATAATTAACCCCTAATCTGCCGACCGCACCTCACCGCTACTATAATAAAGTTATTAACCCCTAATCCACCTCACTCCCGCCTCAATAACCCTATAATAAATAGTATTAACCCCTAATCTGCCCTCCCTAACATCGCCGACACCTAACTTAAATTATTAACCCCTAATCTGCCGACCGAATCTTGCCGCTACTGTAATAAATGGATTAACCCCTAAAGCTAAGTCTAACCCTAACGCTAACACCCCCCTAAGTTAAATATAATTTTTATCTAACAAAATAAATTAACTCTTATTAAATAAATTATTCCTATTTAAAGCTAAATACTTACCTGTAAAATAAACCCTAATATAGCTACAATATAAATTATAATTATATTATAGCTATTTTAGGATTAATATTTATTTTACAGGCAACTTTCTATTTATTTTAACCAGGTGCAATGGCTATTAAATAGTTAAGAACTATTTAATAGCTAAAATAGTTAAAATAATTACAAAATTACCTGTAAAATAAATCCTAACCTAAGTTACAATTAAACCTAACACTACACTATCAATAAATTAATTAAATACAATACCTACAATTATCTACAAATAAACCTAACACTACACTATCAATAAATTAATTAAATACAATATCTACAAATAAATACAATGAAATAAACTAACTAAAGTACAAAAAATAAAAAAGAACTAAGTTACAAAAAATAAAAAAATATTTACAAACATTAGAAAAATATTACAACAATTTTAAACTAATTACACCTACTCTAAGCCCCCTAATAAAATAACAAAGCCCCCCAAAATAAAAAAATGCCCTACCCTATTCTAAATTAAAAAAGTTCAAAGCTCTTTTACCTTACAAGCCCTGAAAAGGGTGCTTTGCGGGGCATGCCCCAAAGAATTCAGCTCTTTTACCTGGAAAAAAAGCACATACAATACCCCCCCCCCAACATTACAACCCACCACCCAGATACCCCTAATCTAACCCAAACCCCCCTTAAATAAACCTAACACTAAGCCCCTGAATATCTCTCTACCTTGTCTTCACCTCACCGGGTCCCGATCTGTCCAGAAGAGCCTCCGATGTCTTGATCCAAGCCCAAGCGGGGGGCTGAAGAGTGACGTCCATCCTCGGGCTGAAGTCTGGATCCAAGCGGCGGCTGAAGAAATCCATCATCGGGCTGAAGTCGGAAGTCCATCATCGGGATGAAGTCTTCTATCAAGCAGCATCTTCAATCTTCTTTCTTCCGGAGCGGAGCGGAGCCATCTTCTTCCCAGCCGACGCGGATCCATCCTCTTCTAACGACGCCTACTCGCCGAATGACGGTTCCTTTAAATGACGTCATCCAAGATGGCGTCCCTCGAATTCCGATTGTCTGATAGGATTCTATCAGCCAATCGGAATTAAGGTAGGAATATTCTGATTGGCTGATGGAATCAGCCAATCAGATTCAAGTTCAATCCGATTGGCTGATCCAATCAGCCAATCAGATTGAGCTCGCATTCTATTGGCTGTTCCGATCAGCCAATAGAATGCGAGCTCAATCTGATTGGCTGATTTTTTTTTTGTAACTTAGTTCTTTTTTATTTTTTGTACTTTAGTTAGTTTATTTAATTGTATTTATTTGTAGGTATTTTATTTAATTAATTTATTGATAGTGTAGTGTTAGGTTTAATTGTAGATAATTGTAGGTATTTTATTTAATTAATTTATTGATAGTGTAGTGTTAGGTTTAATTGTAGATAATTGTAGGTATTTTAATTAATTAATTTATTGATAGTGTAGTGTTAGGTTTAATTGTAACTTAGGTTAGGATTTATTTTACAGGTAATTTTGTAATTATTTTAACTAGGTAACTATTAAATAGTTATTAACTATTTAATAGCTATTGTACCTGGTTAAAATAAATACAAAGTTACCTGTAAAATAAATATTAATCCTAACATAGCTACAATATAATTATTATTTATATTGTAGCTATATTAGGGTTTATTTTACAGGTAAGTATTTAGATTTAAATAGGAATAATTTATTTAATAAGAGTTAATTTATTTTGTTAGATTTAAATTATATTTAACTTAGGGGGGGTGTTAGGGTTAGGGTTAGAATTAGCTTTAGGGGTTAAAAAATGTATTAGAGTAGCGGTGAGCTCCGATCGGCAGATTAGGGGTTAATACTTGAAGTTAGGTGTCGGCGATGTTAGGGAGGGCAGATTAGGGGTTAATACTATTTATTATAGGGTTATTGAGGCGGGAGTGAGGCGGATTAGGGGTTAATAACTTTATTATAATAGGGGCGCGGTCCGGTCGGCAGATTAGGGGTTAATAAGTGTAGGTAAGTAGCGGCGACGTTGGGGGCGGCATATTAGGGGTTAAAAAATATAATATAGGGGTCGGCAGTGTTAGGGGCAGCAGATTAAGGGTTCATAGGGATAACGTAGGTGGCAGCGGTGTGTGGTCGGCAGATTAGGGGTTAAAAATTTTTAATAGAGTGGCGGCGATGTGGGGGGACCTCGGTTTAGGGGTACATAGGTAGTTTATGGGTGTTAGTGTACTTTAGAGCACAGTAGTTAAGAGCTTTATAAACCGGCATTAGCCCAGAAAGTTCTTAACTACTGACTTTTTTTCTGCGGCTGGAATTTTGGTGTTAGATTTCTAACGCTCACTTCAGCCACGACTCTAAATACCGGCGTTAGAAAGATCCCATTGAAAAGATAGGATACGCAATTGACGTAAGGGGATCTGCGGTATGGAAAAGTCGTGCCTTGAAAGTGAGCGTTAGACCTTTTCCTGACTGACTCCAAATACCAGAGGGCGTTAAAAACCAGCGTTAGGAGCCTCTAACGCTGGTTTTGACGGCTACCGCCCAACTCTAAATCTAGCCGTTAGTTTATTTATATTTTATTTTTAAGGCGATAAGTAGATAATTTTTAAATTAGAAATTGCAATCAGTGTATTTGGCGGTTTAGTGGTTAATGCGTGTATTAGGTAAATTGCGATGGGGGCATAGAGGACATAGAGGTAAAGAAGTGTTAGGTTTATTATTGGGGGGCGGTTCAGACTATACATTATTTATACAGTTACAATGCATAGTGACAGTATAAATAATGTAGACACTGACACTATAATAATAAGCATTTGTAATCTATAAATAATGTACATACTGAAGAGTATGTATAAGTGTCAGTTTGTACATGATTGATATAAATGCTTATTTTGTCAGTGTCTACATTATTGATACAGTAACTTTGCATTGTTACATTATAAATGAAGTGTGTGCGAAGTTACGGAAAATGCCGATCGCAACTTCCGTAAATTTCACGAGTATAGGACTTAACATATACGTCAGTGTCAATCAAACACTGCACGTTTGTGGAAAGCCACGTCTTTTGCTCGCAGCAAATTGAGTGTGTCACTGGCGACTAACCACGCCCCTCCCTTACGCCGGTTAGTCAATTTAAATAATATGTTTAAACATTATCTGATGCAGTTAGGAAAACGCAATCTTGGAGGAGAGTTGCTGTAGAGAGAGATCAGTTAGTTTAATATCGGAAGATCGCATTTAGTTTAACTTTTTAGCATAATTAGTTAAACCAGCCAAAAAGCTTTTTTTAAAGCTAAAGATAATACTGTTGTTTTTCATTTTTTCAAAGCTTTAGTGGTGACAAAAACCCCCAATAAACAATAGGACATTTGACATCATAAGCTTTTTAGAACACTAAAGAAATGGAATATAATTAATGTTATAAAGCTTTTTTAAAATCTATAGTATTAATAACAAAAAAAATTCAAAATATTCTTTTGCTACATAAGTAGCACAGTAAAATAGAATAAAATGTATCTATATATATATATATATATATATATATATATATATATATATATATTATATATTTATATATATATATATATATAGTATACTGTATTTATAAGGTATACTATTTTTTATTTAAAAAAAAAATAGTTTTATTTCTTTCAAAAATAGTTGTAAATGTAACTAGTTAAGAAAGACATAGCAAATAGGGGTTGCTACATCTGTAGATTATATATATTACATAGAGATTTATATAACTATTTACAAAAACATTATATATTAAGGACAGTAGTCTGTCCAAATAGGTTCTCCAAATACAACTTTAGATTACATATAAATTTAATATGTATATTTAGGAAATCAGTTCCTCAAAAAAAGGTGTTACAACACCTGTAGATTACTTAAAATATATATAGACAAAGGCAGCATTGCTAAATAAAGTGTTGCTATATCTGTAACATTATAACATAATAAATATTGTTGCTACATTTGTAACCTTATTATATATAATATATTTTGCATATATTTAGGACAACAGTCCATTCAGATAAGGTTGTCACTATACCTGTTGGTTATATAAATACAAATAAAGTATATGTTTAATACACATGTAGATTAATTTATATCTATAGATAAAAGCAGCGTTGCTAAATAAAGTTTTGCTATATCTGTAACATTATAACAAAAGGGGAAGAAAGGGCCCATTTAAGGGAAGCAAAAGCAGTTCAGAAAAGAAAAGAGAGAGCAAATATGACAAAAAATCAGAGACATAAAGAACAACAAAAAATGCTTATGCTCATAGAAAAGCATGTTCAGAAAATGAACAATTAGAAAAACAAAATCAGCATAGTATAAGCAATACAGAAAGGGAAAATAAAAGGAAACAGTGCAAGTTATGTTCAACACCATCGTACAAATATGGCAAAACCTACTCAACACATTGCAGCACTTACAAAATATGATGATTCATTAGATCATCTTAACTGTGGAGAACTAAATGTTACATGCACCAACTGTGATGCAGTACATTTTGCAAAAGAGCAACCATCAGAAAAATGATTTAGTTAATGCTGCAGCAAAGGAAAAGTAAATATTGAAGCTATTAAAGTTGCTCCTTTAATAGAAAGTTTAATGACAGGAAGTCATAAACATTAAAAAAAAAATTACAAAAATATTAGATCTTTTAATAATTCATTAGCATTTGCTTCAATAGGGGCAAATATTGCTCCTCCACCCGGTTATGGCCCTTACTGTTTTAGAATTAACGACCAAATATATCACAGAACTGGATCACTTCATCCTTCCAATGAGGATAATAGAGAGTTTGCACAACTATATATTCTTAATTCAGATGCTGCTGCATAACAGCGCTTATGATTGATGAAAATACAAATTGCAACCCTGAATTAATGACTGAGTTAAGTTCTTTTATGACTTTAAACAATCCTTTTGCTGAAGCATGTAAAATATTGTATGAAGTAGAACAGGAATGTTTAGAAGATGCATCTGGAAATGGTGTTACACCTGCAACTGTGACCATGGCAATAGTACAAGATCGCAAAAATGATCAACGTAGATATAATGCTCCTCGATGAAATAAGGCAGCTATTATTTTTTCAAAATGCAAATGGTGAACCTCCTCTTGAGCGCAATCGTATTATTCATTGTCGGAGTCCTAACAATGAAAAACCCCCAGAAAGGATAAGTATTTTAGATCCAAATTTTGAGCCAATGTTGTATCCACTTCTTTTCCCTATTGGGGATCAAAGATGGTCACCTAAAATGAAACTTAATTACAACCCTACTATTGTTAGAAATATAAGCCAAGAGAAAGGGTCACACAAATGCAATTGTATGGGTATATACATTCCATCCGTCACGAGTTTAATCCATTTTTAAGTGCTGACAAATTGACTCAGCAGTACTTTGTAGATGCATATGTTAAAACAAAAGGTAATCATTTAAACTATGTAAGACAAAATCAGTCAAAATTAAGGGTTGAAAAGTATACAAGTCTCATGGACCATCTTCAAAATGTAGCTGCAGAGCAGGGCTTACTTCCAGGCAAAGCAGTTATACTTCCATCTACATTCCAAGGTAGTCCCAGAAACATGGTACAGAATTACCAAGATGACATGGCTATTGTAAGAAAGTATGGTAAGCCTGATTTTTTTATAACTATGACATGTAATCTAAAATGGTCTGAAATTGTTTTAAATCTGAAAGAAGGTCAAGCAGTTGAATTCCGACTTGATTTAGTGGCAAGAGTTTTTCATTTAAAACTTCAAGAATTCTTGATGATATCACAAAGAAACATGGTTTGGGTAAACCAGCTGCCAAAGTTCATGTAATTGAATTTCAAAAATGTGGATTACCTCATGCACATATTTTGCTTAAATTATGTGCACAAGATAATCCTAAAAATGCACAAGTAATTGATAGCTATTTGTGCTGAAATACCTGACATTGAAGTCAATCCATGGTTACATGCAATTGTTACCAAACACATGATACATAGGCCTTGTGGGGAGCATAATCTAAGATCTCCATGTATGGTTGATGGAGTTTGCTCTAAGTAATTTCCAAAATCTTTCCAAGAAGAAACTTTAATCAATGTAGATTGTTATCCACATTACAAGAGAAGCAAAAAAAAAATTTCAATTGAAATAAATGGTAAAAAAATAGATAACTCTTGGGTTCTATCATTCAACCATTACTTGACATTAAAATACAACTGCCATATTAATATTGAAAGTAGTGATGTCGCGAACCTAAAAATTTTGGTTCGCGAACGGCGAACACGAACTTCCACAACTGTTCGGGAACAGGCGAACCAGGTGAACGCCATAGACTTCAATAGGAAGGCGAATTTTAAAACCCACAGGGACTCTTTCTGGCCACAATAGTGATGGAAAAGTTGTTTCAAGGGGACTAACACCTGGACTGTGGCATGCTGAAGGGGGATCCATGGCAAAACTCCCATGGAAAATTACATAGTTGATGCAGAGTCTGGTTTTAATCCATAAAGGGCATAAATCACCTAACATTCCTAAATTGTTTGGAATAACGTGCTTTAAAACATCAGGTATGATGTTGTATCGATCAGGTAGTGTAAGGGTTACGCCCGCTTCACAGTGCGCAGTGTAGGTGATATACCTGCCCTGACCATGCTTTGCAGACCAGGTATCAGTGGTCAGATGGACCCTTGCCCCAACACAGTGTGCCAGACATGCTATTATAGCAGACTTATATGGCTTTGGCGTTGCTTTTTGGTAATTAGAAGGCTGCTAAATGCCACTGCGCACTACACGTGTTTTATGCCCAGCAGTGAAGGGGTTAATTAGGGAGCATGTAGGCAGCTTGTAGAGTTAATTTTAGCTTAAGTGTAGTGTAGTAGACAACCCAAAGTATTGATCTAGGCCCATTTTGGTATATTTCATGCCACCATTTCACCGCCAAATGCGATCAAATAAAAAAAAAATGTTCACTTTTTCACAAACTTTAGGTTTCTCACAGAAATGATTTACAAACAACTTATGCAATTATGGCATAAATGGTTGTAAATGCTTCTCTGGGATCCCCTTTGTTCAGAAATAGCAGACATATGGCTTTGGCGTTGCTTTTAGGTAATTAGAAGGCTGCTAAATGCCACTGCGCACCACACGTGTATTATGGCTAGCAGTGAAGGGGTTAATTAGGTAGTTTGTAGGGAGCTTGCAGGGTTAATTTTAGCTTTAGTGTAGAGATCAGCCTCCCACCTGACACATCAGACCTCCTGATCCCTCCCAAACAGCTCCCTTCCCTCCCCCACCCCACAATTGTCCCTGCCATCTTAAGTACTGGCAGAAAGTCTGCCAGTACTAAAATAAAAGGTTTTTAATTTTTTAATTTTTTTTTAGAATATTTACATATGCTGTGGTGTAGCATCCCCCCTTAGCCCCCAACCTCCCTGATCCCCCCAAAACAGCTCTCTAACCCTCCCCATCTGCCTTATTGGTGGCCATCTTGGGTACTGGCAGCTGTCTGCTATTATTTCACAATCAAAAAAGTGTTGTTTTTTTTTAAATGTACACTACTGTTACACCAGATATGAGTGGTGGCACTGGGCAAGTGGGCACAGTATGCGCTGTGAGCCTGACACACACGCTGGCAGGCAGGCAACTGCAATTAGATTACACAGGAAAAAAAAAAAAAAAAGCAGACTGATGATCAGATGAGTCCTTCAGGACTGTAGTGGACACTGAATACACTAGCCTAGCTATCGATTTCCCTATTAAATCAGCAGCAGCTACACTGTCCCTCCTCTCACTAAGAATGCAGCTTCCAAATGAATCTAAAATGGATGCTGTCCAGGAGGTGGGAGGGTCTGGGAGGGAGGGTCTGCTGCTGATTGGCTGTAATGTGTCTTCTGACTGTGAGGTACAGGGTCAAAGTTTACTCAATGATGACGAATGGGGGGCGGATCAAACATTGCATATGTTCGCCTGCCGCGGCGAATGTGAACATGCTATGTTCGCCGGGAACTATTCGCGACATCACTAATTGAAAGCTGTGCGTCTATAAAAAGTGTAAAGTACATATTTAAATATATTTATAAAGAGCATTACTGTGCCAATATTGCAATTAAAGAACATGAAACACTTCATTTATGGATTCCAGATATGTTAGTGCTCCAGAAGCAGCATGGCAGCTTTTTGGCTTTCAAATGCACCATCAATCGCATACGATTGTGCGATTACAAGTTCACCTTCCTGGAGAACAGTCAGTATATTTTACTGAAGACAATATTGAAACTGTAGTAGAAAGAACACATTACAGAGACAGAACTTTGACTGTTTGGTTTAAATTAAACAAAGAAGATTTGTAAGCTCATGCATATCTTTACACTGAAATTCCTCAGCATTTTGTGTTCCATCAAAAGACAACAATATGGAAAAAAAAGAGTACAATATCGAGCAAAAATTGGTCGTATGTACTCTATAAGTTTAATTTCAGATGTTGAGAGATTTTGTTTACGCTTGCTTTTACTTCATGTTAAAGGAGCAACTTCTTTTGAAGATATGTTGATGGTGTTCAATTTCACACATTTAAAGAAGCAGCTCAAAAACGTTGTCTTTTTGAAGATGATCAATCTTGGGATTTAACTCTTCATAAAGCTGCAAGTGAAATGATTCCTCGACTTCTTAGAGAGCTTTTTGCTCATATTTGTGCATTAGCATCTCCACCAAATGCTAAAGAGCTTTTTGAAAAGTAAAAAGAAAAAAATTTGAAGACTTTTCAAGACATCCAGGTCACACACCAGAGTGTCAACATTGTTTAAATTATGCACTTAGAAATATTCAGAATATATTAATTGTTCATGGAAAAAATTGTCAAGATTTTGGCTTACCAAATCCTTGAAACAATTTCCCTGAAAATCCCAGAGATCTCTATGATGCTTCTTTTAAAAGTTATACTGGAGATGAAATGAAGGCATCTTTTAATGACCTTCAAAGAGAGAGTTTTGAAGAAATCATTGCTGCATTGGAAAATGACAGTTTACCACAAAGGTGTTATTTCCTTGATGGTCCAGGTTGTAGTGGAAACACTTACCTATACAAGACTCTGTTGAGGACAATTAGAGGGAATAGTGAGGTAGCATTACCAGTTGCTTCAACAGGTATTGCGTCAATTTTTTTTGAAGGTGGATGAACATACCACTCACAGTTTAAGTTGCCAATTCCTTTGGTGGATACTTCAACCTCTTTCATGAGGCAAACCTCTAATGATGCGCAATTGATCTGTAGTGCAAAGATTATTATTTGGGATGAATCAACCATGTCTTCCAGCGATGCACTTAGATGTGTCAACAAACTCTTTCAAGAGTTGATGAACAACAACAAACCTTTTGGAGGCAAAACTATTCTGCTCGGACAAACTCTTCCTGTTGTTGCACACAGAAGTAGATCAGCTATAGTTGAAGCCAGCAAAAAATTAAATCCAATCTGGCATAAGTTTAAACTTTTTAAGCTGACTAAAAATGTAAGATCTGTTGATCTAGAGTTTAGCTCTTGGCTTTTAAAGCTTGGAGATGGACTACTGACAAACGAGCATGGTTTGCATGAAGACATCTTTGAAATTCCATCCCAAATGATCTGAAAAGACTCCATTGTAAAGGAGATTTTTGGTTAAGGGTTAAAAGATTCTTATGCTTTTATGTTTTCAAAAATGGCCATTTTATGTCAAAAAAAATAGTGATGATGATAAAATCAATGAGGAAGTATTGAGTTTTTTAGAAGGTGAAATCTCTACTTACTTAAGTACAGATTCAATTGATGATGAATTACAGGAAGGATAATTACACAGTTGAGTTTTTAAATGAATTGGCTCCTTCTGGAATGCCATTTCATAAACTCAATCTTAAAATAGGTAGTATTATTATGCTTTTGTGTAATCTTAACACCAAAAGAGGCCTTTGTAATGGCACCAGAGTCCATGGAGCCTTGATGTCTGGGTTAGAATTCCTACCACTAGGAGGAAGCAAAGAACCCCAACAACAAAAGCTTTAAATCCCTCCCAGCACTACTCAATTCAAGGTATAGGAAAGACAAAAGCAGGGTCTATAGAGGTGCAAATAAAAATGTCCGCCCAAAGTAATAGGGCGGGGACCTGTGGACTCATCATACTGAAAAAAAGAACTTATAAGGTAAGCATAAGATGATGAGAGTCCACAGAGCCTTAACGTGTGGGATTTAATACCCAAACTGAGTCCACGATAAGGAAAGGGTGGTACAACAAGGCAGTTTCTACAGTATTTGCTGGACACTGTGGCCTGAAGGACATTCCTGCCGAACACCACTTCCAAAGAAGCAAAATCATACAAAAATTTTTTTTAGAAAAAAGTATGAAGAGATAACAAAGTTGCAGCTTTGCAAATCAGTTCAAAGGCAGCAACTGATCGCATGGGATGAGCTGATATACGTTTTGGAGGAGATATTTTTTGACACCAAGTAAGTGTTATGAATCCCCTGTTTGAGCCAAGAAGCTAAAGTCACTTCAGTAGCCTTTTGACCCTTATGAGAACCAGAATGCTGAACAAATAAACTAGCACTTTGCTTGAAATTCTAAGTAGCTTGGAAATAAAACTTTAACACTTTAACAACATCAAGGTTATGAAGAATCCATTCCTTAGAATTAGAAGGATCCTTGCACAACAAAGGAAAAACTATTTCCCGGTTAATATTCTCCCAAGAAACAACCTTATGAAGAAAATCATTCTTGGTACAAAGAGCAGCCTTATCTTTGTGGAAAACAAGAAATTGGCATTTACAAAATAAAGCAGATGATTCAGAAACTCTTCTAGCTGGAGATATAGTTAAAAGAAAAATAACTTTAGAGGACAAAAGTTTAACATCTATGTTGTGCATAGGTTCAAAGGGAGGACCCTGGAAAACTGAGAGAACTACATTTAAATTCCATGTAGGAGAAATAGGTCTAACAACTGGCCTGTTTCTCACTAAAGCTTGAACAAACGTATGAACATTGGGAAGTCTGGCTAATTTCTTGTTAAAAAAAATCAAACATATAAATCTGAAATGACCCTTCAAAGAACTAGCAGGAAATGCATTGTCTAGCTGATCTTGAATAAGTTTAACAATCTTAGGAATCCTAAAGAAATGCTAGGAAAACATCTGGAAGACCACCAATGAAATTATACCTTCCAAATCTTATGTTAAATCCATTGGGTAACTGGCTTCCTAGCCTGACTGATGCAGACCACTGTTTGATTCAGGCAATAATTCTTGGAAGAAGAAATAATGGAGGGAACAGATAAACTAGATGAAAGTTCCATGGACACCAAAGATTTCTATCATTTGTACCTTGGTATCCTTGGATCTGGAACAGCACACTGGCAGTTTGTGATTTAAGTGAGAAGCCACCAGATCAATATCTGGCAGACTCCACTTGTCAACTAGCTGATCAAAAATCTTCTGAATGGGGGGGCGGAGCCTGTCAGCAAGGAGAGCAGACGTGCAAGCTTAGGGCTCTCCTGATTTAACTAGTCAAACATGTATAAATATCTTTCCTAGAACAGACTAAAAACGTTTAAAATGTGTAGAAAGTACAGATACATACATATATCAGCCCAACGAGTAGCAGAAGTTTGAACTTTAGTCGGTGGAGATACTGAAGAGACGTTACGACTTGGGGCCTACAATATTTTGCTAAGCGGTGAGGATAAGATCCCCCTTGGCATTTGCGGAGCTCGCTCCTCTTTACACCCATTAATATGGATCCAGAAGCTGCGCTGCGCAAATTTGAGGATAAGGCTCTTAAAAGCCTAGACAATCACTTTTTGGCAGTTAGCCAGCTATTAGCGCAACTCCGTGACCAGTTCCATACCCTGCATGGCAGACAAGATGGCGGCGGCAACTTTGATCTTAGCATGGAAGCCCGGTCGCAGTCTCTGCACTTATCGGAAAGGGGTGCACCTTTGGAAACAGCTGCTGTCCCGGCAGATGGGTGTGAATACTATTATGGCTCAGGAGGGGATAAAGCACAGGACAGCATGAGATTGCTGGGTCGTTTGTGCATGTGTCGAGGAAGTGCCACGAGCACACTGGCTAGTGAAGAGTCTGGAGACTCAGGGGAGCAACATACATTAGAAAGCACCTTAGCAGCGCGACATCATCTGCTACTGACCCGCATTGAAGAGGAGAATCGAGACTGGCCATTGCAAGACCAATGCGGTCTGCTGATTCCGGATTGCCCGCCAATTGCAGAGAGTGTTACCGGAATATTGGAGCTGACCCTACAGAGGGTAGAGCTGCGGCGGACACCGGATCTCAAGTCATCCCTCATGGCTAAGGAGATACCTTGCTCCCTATCGATGCTGAACAGCGGAGAGGTGTGTATCCTGAGAGATGAAAATCTGATGTCCACTATACTGTTACCCACGGAGGTTTGTGTTGGGTGGGCTGTCTTTTCTATAGTGCTGTGGCCTACTAGTACACATATAGAGCAGACAAGGCGTTCCACAGACTCCGTTACAGGCGGGATACTGTTGGATAAGAGGGCTCTATTGACTTTGTCAATCTCACACAGATTAGGCGTAGGCTGACTATCTGGCCTCCCATGGGGACTTACTGACCGCATAATATATCAACATGCAGCATGATTCCCCCTGATTTTCAAGATGCACACTGACATAGTAAATATTGCCTTAAGAGAGACAAAAACATTTGTTTTTCCCGGATTATGTTTCTGCCTCATCTCTCAGGACTCTAACCAGATACCATTTGAACATTGGGTAATGCTTCTTAAGACTCTCTATTTCACTAAGTAATATGTGACCTGTCCACTGTTGATATCGCCTGGACATTTTCATTAATATGCCTGAATTAGTGTACAATACATTTCTACAAAAGATAGGGGCAAGATATCATTTAGCAGCTATGGTCCGGATATCGCACTTGCTACATGCTTCAGAGCTCCTGCTTACTATTGCCCTCTCTACAGACTGCATTCTGAATTTTGATATAGGGACTACTTATATAACTTTGGCAGGACTACTAGCAGATGTTTAGTTTTGTACATTCTTATTTCTAGATTGTCCACACAAATGTTGTCTTTGTCACTTAGAATGTAAAATTTCATAAATGTTGGTCTGTTTACTCTCTACGTTATTGCTAATATGTAATAGGTGTTGTGAACTATAGTTAGATAAATTGCTATAAGTTATTGCTATATACCTTAGAACTTTATTAAATTGTTCACTATGCTCTAGTTTCATGTATAATATTTAACACTAGCAATGCACCAATCTGCTATAATTTGCTGGACTTACAGTATATATTTGTCTAGACATTATATCTATATGAGGAAACATTTCTCTGGAACACTGACCTTATACCTAGGGTATGGATGACGACAGTATTGTCTGAGGGTGAACTTTTATGCTTCCCTAGTTTTGTCACCACTAAAACTGTTCTTATACTAGTTATTTGTGTGTTTTTAACTATATATATGTTTATTATGAGCTAAATGTGAAGATCTCTGAGAGATGTAAGAGGAGAAAAAGTAAGGCTGATTTGTTTGAGAATAACCTCATTAGTCATATAGTCAGTATTCATTTAATAAGTGTCCTTTTTGAAGAAATATGACCAACACAGTTTTATGCTATGGTTCATTCTTGCTGGTTCATTCACATTCTATGTTTTAATTGATTATGCAGTGTTAATAGATACTTCAGGGTAAAACTTCTTGCAATATGCCTTAATTTTATATATATGTATACTATCCTACAGTCACAGCCCTATGTAAACCTTACACATACATGTGCCAATATCTATGCTCTTCACCTAAACCTACATGTTTATTGTTTTAGGGTTTAACAAGTTTGACACTACTATTTGAATGTTCTGTGTGTGTACTGGGTAGGTAGATATAAGCTTGCAGTCCTTATAAAACTCTATATGTAAATGTCTACTCTAGAATAGCACCTATCCAGTATACTTATATATTTTGTCATTATCTCTAATTTTAAACCTTAATATTTTGCGTGAGACAACTATAACAGATACTACCCTGTGGCAGAGATGTTATAATTCAATATTCAGTTCATGGACTTCTGAAACCACTGAGTATATGAAGACGTGATACTATTTATGTACTACTATACCCTTAGCTGTCTGACTCAGGTATAACACCCTTAGCATCCTTGAAGTACTACGTTACAAATGTCAATATCTGGTTTTCATGTTAGTTGATGAAACTTTGGTCGCCTTACATACCTAAAGTTATAGTTCTATATTGATAGTAACCTATTAATTAGGTTTTAAACTTTTGGATAAGGGATCTCCCACTTGTCATATATATCAGTCCCCTACATAAGATTTACACATATTACATAGAGATAACGGTAAGACTACAGTACTCTAATTTACACCTTCTATTCCCCTTATGTGCACGATATACACTAAGACATTGTCTTAATAACCCTAGCTCAGGGAGTTCTAAAAATTCCTGGCTATACATCTTGAGATGCAGAAAAGCTGAGGAGTTCCCTCCCTACTTTCTTGCCTTAGCCGTAGTGTAAACCTAAGTATGCAGCAAATAATTTATACATATATACATATCTGTGTAGATTCTAAAGCAGATTTAGGCTGATACAGTCATAGATTCTTTACATGTAGACGCTGGGACAGTTTTCTTATGGGCTATAGGATTGCCATGCCAATGGTCCCTTCTAATATATTATAATATAGCCTCATTATATTAGTTAAGCAAAGGCTCCCAAGTGGCAGGCATATGCCACATGTTCACATGACTAATAATTCATAGCTGGGTAACTAGATATCTTAGCCCATTTATTTTGCTACATTACCATGATTAATAGGCCCCTCCAAGTCTCACACTATACTCCTATATTCCTATGGCTCCGCCCTCCACTCCCTCCACTCTCTCCCTAATATACATAGCGGTGCTTACCCGCTGAATATCCCCCTTCCCCCACTTATTACACATGTATTCATGCTCCTTTTGAAGCTATTAAAGAACTAGATTTCTGGTCATTAGTTATCTATTATTTCCTATACTCTAGGTCCATTGGGCCTAAAACAAAGCTCCTCATAGGCCAGCTACGCATGATATACTTTGAAGCTCCTAGCGAGCTTGACTCCTGACTATCAGATAGCTATTATTTTTCATATTTTTGGCCCATAGGGCCTGAATCTTTGTTCCTAACAGGTCAGTCACATGTGATATATTATTGAAAAATCGAGGTTTCACTAACCTTTCACCAAGCTATTGTATGATCTCCGAAACTTTTCGTGTAACTATATGTATATTTTGTTCTTTTTACAAAATGGTGTATTGTGTTTTATGTATGTTCCACGCAAAAAAAAAAACCTCAATAAAAAAATTATTTAAAAAAAAAAAAAAAAAATCTTCTGAATGAGTGCCCACCCTCATGGGTGAACAGACTTGTGGCTGAGATAATCCGCTTCACAATTCTTTACACCTAGAGGGTAAATAACTGACAGGGTACATTGATTCTGTTCTGCCTAAAACAGAATCTGGGATACTTCCTTGAGTCTTTCCTTGATGATTTATATATGCCACAGGCGTAATATTGTCTTACTGAAAACGGATGTACTTTTCCTTCTTCAGAAGATGCCATGGCAAAAGCGCTTGAAGAATAGTTAGGAGCTTAAAGATTTTGATTGGTAACCTCACTGCCTGAGGGGACCAGACTCCTTGTTCTCTTCGAGACTCCCATACAGAGCCCCAAACCCAAAAGACAGGCATCTGTTGTCACGATAATCCAAGTGCGCCAAAGAAAAGATGCCCCATCAATCAAAAAAGGATCTTCCATACACTAAGATAAAGATTGTCTTACTGATAATTCCAGCACAATCTGCTGATCCAATTGCAGATAATTATGTGTCCATTGCTTGAGCATAGACAGTTGGAGAGGATGTAAGTGAAAACGGCAAAGAGAATTGCTTCCGTAGCCACTACTATTAGTTCCACAACCTCCATGCACATAGCTAAAGTTAGAGAAGCAGAACATTGTAGATGATAACATGTCTTCTGCAGTTCTATTCTGCAAAATTCTGTTAAAGAAAGTTTTGGGTTTAGTCGCCAAAAAACGCTATCATAGTTCTGTGTAAATTGTTCTTAAATTCTGGTGTAAAATCAGTAGAAGCACCTTGAGTAATGTATACTGGAGAAGGACAAAGACCCTTAGTGGGAAAAATGTGTGCAGGCTGAGTTACTTGACATGAGGAACAAGACATATTACATAGCTGTTAATCTGACACACTGGTACAGTTTTGCAAAGTACACATATAAATTTAATAAAGGTATGATCAACAGTGGGGACAGTAATGTTAAATTCCATAAGTAACAGCTTAAAATGCAGTACAAGAGGATAACATTTTTCAGAAGTTAACACAATGAGAAATATAATCACCAAATTGTTAAATAAAAGGAAAAATGTAGAAAAATCTTCTTTAAAACAGCAAATATTTGCACCTCAGAGCACCAAAACCATTAAAGGGAATGGGAACAGTTATATAATACAGATATATACTACGTTTCTCTAAGAACCCACTGAAAACCACCCAACAGCTCTTGTCATTGGGTACTTACCCCCCTCCAGGACCAGAAGATAGGAGGAAAAAACTAAGAAAATCATTGTAAACTGAAAACTTTTCCTCCTGTAATATGTCTCTGAGCTGACAGGAGAAGAGAAAGAGAGCGAAAATGGGGGTGGGAAAAAGGCCTGCGTCACTCCCAGAGATGCCTCAGACAGGTAGTTTAAAGCAAAGTGTAAAAGAACATTTTTTTCCAATTTTCATTAAAAATGATCCCAAGTAAGTTGTCTGAACACAGCAATTGCTGTGAAATGCTGCTAACAGCTGACTGAAATTAGCAGTCAGCGGTTAAACGGCCATATATCTAAAACAATTATTTTTTTTCTGATTTTAGAAAAAGAGCTGCTGAAGGTCTTTAAGTGGTTTAGAGAGTCACATATAACCATATATGTGATCATTAAGCGTCTTAATAGTACAAAGCTCACTTAGGGCTAGATTAAGAGTGCAAAATTGTGCTAACGCAAGTGCAAAACTTTTGCTCCACCTATAATACCAGCGCACGCAAATCTGCACTGGTATTGAGGTGAAGCGCAATGCAAATGCGAGCTCCGCGTTCACATTGCATGGAAGCTTTGCACTCCTTGCATTTTGATCTTCAAGGAGGGCCTTTAAAAAACCTGGAACAAAAGAATACAATGCGCATGCGCAAAATAGCGTGCACAAGCAAGAAACGTCTTGCTCGGAACGGAAACAATTCTTTTCAACAGAGCCTTCAGTAAGGATAATGTAGTAGTACAACTATGGAAGGATCTGGCGGCCATTTCAAATCAGCCGGAGGGTGCAAAGTAAGTGATTTTTAACGAAAACAAGACATGCATTAACCATAAGATAAAGGAAGATTAAAACATAATTAACTGCATAGGAATAAGTATTTCCAAATTTTGTGTTGACTGTCCCTTTAACCCCACAGGAGGACTCTAAGGGACATGTCCCCAAGACACCAGAGGGTAGTTATGGCTCAAATCCCATACTGTGCACATAACCTGGTATTCCTGTACTCCAGTCTTTTGAAGTGATAAGTCCAAGGGGTAATGGGTCTCACATAGCAACTAGAAACCTAATTGTAAACAATTGTAAACAAGTATACAACTTAGTAAAAGGAGTTACGCTCCGAGAAAATAATTATTTATAAACTCTGCAGAACTGATATAGGTTGCAAAGTATATTATTCCATACCATTCATACTATTAATCTTTATTGAAGTAACTAGGAATAATCATTCATACATAAGCTTAGGCTAAGTTAAAAACACTTAAACCAGGAGGCAATAGTTGCGTGTGTGTTAAGGTAATATAATGATGTAGTCAGCCAGCAAAGTATTATAAAAGGTAAACTAAGCCCTTACAATCCGAGGGCTGATTTAGGATTACTCGTATATTTTATATAGCTGCTAGGCTGAGACTAACATAAATAATGAATAATAGAGACTGATTTTACATGTCCTGGTAAGCTGATTAAAAGAAACAAGGAGAGACGAAGCTACTCCTATGGACCCCTGACACGCTTTCACAAAAAACGCTTCCTCAGAGAGGTCTCACATAGGTCCGAGCTCTATAATCAATAATTAAATAGCTGGAACACCTCTATCTTCACCTTTACTTCTGTCAGGCAAAGAACAAACTGATTAGTGCTGGAAGATGGGAGGGATTGAAAGCTCTTATTTTGGGGTTCTTTGCCTTCTAATAGTGGCAGGAATTCTATCACACATGTAAAGGCTCTGTGGACCTCATCATCTTATGAAAGAAATATAAAGTGCAAAGAGCAAGTGTATCAAAACTGTAATTCCATGCAGTGATATAATGCGCTGGGCTTGTCTCTCCTTTGTATACAGAAATGCAGGGTTTTGCCCTTAAAGAATCTTGTGCAAGATCTTGCAGTACTGGAGGATCATTTTAGATCATCTCACCTGAGCAGAGAGCTTTATAGGAGGCATCTCTCATTTCTCTGGGACTTCCAGGTTCTGTCCTTTTTCTTAGAGAACTCAGAGTTCAGCCTATGTGAAGTATTCAATATAATTTTTCCTCAAGATGAAGAATATTTGATCATCAGAGCCCCAATCTCTGGAATCATGTCACTTGACAAGAGTCCAAAATTTCCATAATCGGAGATCTGGAGTTGATGTATTAGCTTGGAGCATAGTTGAACTACTACACCAATATATCTACTTTATAGAGAAAGTGTATTCTACTAACCAAAGTGTTATGTAGTGTACCACCAGATTACTTATAATGACAGAAGACTTAAAAACCTTAGCTGGATCACTGTGTATAAAGCTACTGAGACATGCACAACAAGCCTTTGCTGTGTTTCCTGCTACTACAAACTGATTCTAAACTGTGCAGTTAATGATAATAATCGGTGCTAATGTACAGCGCTGGCAAAATAAAGAATGCAAGCCTACAAAACAAGTGGTTGCAAGTTATTGTTGTAAGAGAAAGTGATACTTGCTGATTAAACTGAACTATCAAAGCCTTGAAGGCAAATAACTGTAAAATGTCTAATACTAAGCAAGAAAGTTGTTTTGCTTTGAGCATCTAGCATAAACCACATCAAATTACAATAATTATACTTGGAGGGGGCCACTAGCATTTTCTTCCACTTCTTTCCACTAGCATCCTCTTCCACTTCTTTCCACTAGCATCCCTGATGGCAATCCCAGGGCCCCCTTATCCCCATTAGTGCCCCACTAAGTTATCCCACCCCCCCCAGGGTGCAGTAACCCCTATTTTGGGAACCACTGATGTAGATGTAGAATTCACTAAGGAGTGTGTTTCTCAATAAAGGTAGACAGACACTTTACCATGCCCCCCGACCTATTGTAAAAGACAATTTCTTTCTTAATTATCCTGTCTTGAGTACAAAGTTCAGAAAAATAACTGAGAGCATAATAAGAAATAAGAAGGGAAATTATTGCAAGCAAGATTACACTTCCCTCCAACTTTCAAATTCTTTATATATGTACCAGATTACAACTCTGCCTGCTTATCTTTCTTTCTTTAAACTTCTTCATGTGAATTTAGCAAGGATGTCCAACTTGCAACACGTATCAAATGTATTCATTAGGAATAAAGACCCTGACTCACCTGTCTGCTCATAATAAGATTCAAAGCTACAATACAAAACAGAGAAATGACTAAAACAGACATATTGTTTTGCCTCATATACCCTACTTTATTGTTTTATCAACAAAAGTATAGTCAATAAGGGCATATTACCAAATCCATACATTTAGCTGGTGCAATATTCACTCACTATAACAAGCTACTGACCCATGTCAGCCAATATCTAACCTTGTGCACTGCTTGGACATAAATGCTTGCTCACTGTCCGGATTTTCCTGGAACATACCTGCTTTTTGGATTTCTGTCTCATGGTATAATTTTCTCCTACCCTTTACTTTAGAATTATATATGTAATTTAGGGAATTTCCATCTGTGATTCCACTGTTGTTTACAGATTAGATTTAATAATACTATATTTTATATTTTTTGCATATTGTGTGCAATTCACATTAGATGTTTTGTAACAAAGCACAGTGGGTAGAGATATAGGGGGATATTTAACAAAGCATCAACTGATAATATGCTGGAATACAGTGTCGTATTTGAAGAGAGATTGATCCGCCCTAGTTGACAAAGCGTTAAGATCGTCAAATGTTGAAATGTGTGTCAATATATACGCTCCCGCGATCTCAATCCAACGCAGATTGATGCTTGAGTCATTACAGATATTTCTAATTCACATTCGACTCTGACCCTTTTACAAATTTATCAAACATTTAACAGGTACGCTGTCTATTCCGACGCAACATACCTAGTTTTCAAACTGCCACCCTTGAGGCCATGGATGCCATAGAAATCAACAGGAGTCTGAAAACACAGAAAGCTTATGTTTGATGCTGCAAGAGAATAAAGTATATTACATAATAAAAGTAAATAAGAAACTGTATTACAATTCTATACCCTTTCTAAATCAAACAATATTATTGCTCCACATTTGGTGCACTAGTAGATATAGGGATTCAAATGAAAAATACATTACTACTTATGGATTATGTTACAACTTTGTCTCTCATTACAAAGCAACGGGACAATATTATTTATCCAAAATTGTTGCAAAGTTTTGCCCCAAACTTGTCGCACTAATAGATATAGAGATAAAAATTAAATAAATACACAACATAATATAGCTAACTTCCTTTTTATTTTTTTTAGAAAAACCGGTTTGCACTATGTTTAAGCCATGCAATAAAAGTCCCACTCTCCACTTTGCCCCAAATTTTACGCAACACTTTTCACACCAATTATGATGTGAACTCCTAAACAACCCACACACTAGTTAATTTTTCAACCACTTTTGATTGGAATATGCATAATCACATGATTTATGACATCAGCCAATCTGATTCAAATATACATTTTAAACTAACAAATCAAATTGCTTGATAATCGTGTCATTGTTCACTCATCAGAACTGGTAAGTGCCATTTGTTATACAGTGTACAGAAAGTTCCCACTATGTATTATACATTTTAATACATAGTGGGAACTTTCTGTACACTGTGTTTTTATACTATTTTATTAAAAGTGATTTTATACTTATCACTTGACTGAGAGCCTGTTCTTTTGCTGTTGGAGACTACGCCCCTGACGGAGGTGTGTGAGAGCCCAAGAACAGTGAGCTGGGACACTGAGAGATCCCAGTAGGTGCCACTAAGCACGAGTGAGTGCTGCCACACTTGTGAGTACCAGTCTATTGCCATTGTATATATATATATATACTGCTTGTACGATATTACACTAGGAGGCGCCCTTCTGTGTTTTGTTTGCACCATCAGAGATTCCTATTTACTGAATAATCTAAAGGCATCTCTCTCAACCTTTTTGTTGCATATGCTTTGATACACTTTGCAACATATTTTGGAGGACAAGATTTTGTCTTATTCATTTTGTAACATTGAGGCATTCAGTTTAGCGAAACCTTGATGAACTTTAAAGGGACACTGAACCCAAATGTTTTCTTTCGTGATTCATATAGAGCATGAAATTTTAAGCAACTTTCTAATTTACTCCTATTATCAATTTTTCTTCGTTCTCTTGCTATCTTTATTTAAAAAAGAAGGCATCTAAGCTAAGGAGCCAGCCAATTGCTGTTTCAGAACCCTGGAGAGCACTTGTTTATTGGTGCTGTCCAATCAGCAAGGACAACCCAGGTTGTTCACCAAAAATGGGCCGGCATTTCAAATGAAGATTCCAAGAGAATGAAGAAAATTTGAAAGTAGGAGTAACTTAGAAAGTTGCTTAAAATTGCATGCTTTATCTAAATCACAAAATAAAAAAATTGGGTACAGTGTCCCTTTAAATCTGAACTTTAAATCTGCCTTATTGTTGAGTATATAATGTTGCTCAGAGTTAGGATATACGTTTTGATTCTAATACAATTGTGTTGTGCATATTGTAGGGAGATTTACTCACTTATGTTTGGGATAAACATTTTCTATTTGTCATAGAGATAAAGTATAAATATTATTAAATTATGGCTGGCCAGCTTGGTGCACTTATCATGGTTTTTAATGATTGAATGTGTAAATAAAGGATTTTTTTCACCCACAGTGCAATTTCCCTTTGAATTATGTTTGTTAATCTAATAAATTAGAATATTTTTTTATATAAAAAGAGTGCTACATCCCCTCTCTTTTTTCACGTTTTTCCAAAATCCTGTCCCACTTCTTTCTTAATAAATTATAAAATAAACATTTAGAGTCATCTCTCTTCTATTTTTGTATGTATGTATATATATATATATATATATATATATATATATATATATATATATATATATATATACATACATATACATATATATATATATATATATATATATATATATATACATATATACAAGTATGTGCAAAGATATATGTACAAATCCCAGCATTAATAAGCATTTATAAAAAGAATACAAGAGATAAAAGCATATCATGACACCTAGAAATACAAATACACATTAATTTATGTGAAAGTATCATATAACAGATTTTTTTGTATTACAAATAAATAAAAAAATAACTTTCTATGAGATATTGTTTGTTAAAGGTATAAATCTAGCTATTTCTTGGACATTAACAGATGAAAAGTAAAAGCTTAGCTTTAGAGAAATGTGCTTGTTCATGGACAGTAATGAAATGGTATAAATAAAGTTGGGAAAAACCCGAATAACTGTGACATCGATGACTGTTAGTTAACAGTCCGATGCTCTTCGTGCCATACTTGATGCGCGTGTATTTAAAAATTTTTTTATAAATAAGTGCATCGTATGTGGGTCCGCGGCAGCGATGTCTGGCGAGTGTATTGATGCCAGCGAATGCACAGAGATTGACGCTTTGATAAATATCCCCCATAGAAATCATCATTGGAGATTAGCTGATTGCTCTGCTACAAAGCAGTATCCCTGGAAAAAAAAAAAAAAAAAATCCAACCCTAAAAATATGTTCTAATAAAAGTTTTAGGCATCAAGACTAAACTATTCTGCTGTAATACATGTTTCTGTTAAGAGATTAACTATTTTCACTATAAAGATTTAAGATTTGATATTTGTGCAGATATTTTTATAAAATTATAACACTCAGTTCAATAGTTCTATGACAGTTTGAAGACAGTTTTCAATTTAAGTGAAAACTAGGCAGCCCAAATCTTTAGCAATTCAGAGATCAAAGTAAATGTGAGCGCACATTAAGCAACCATAGGAGAACTCGATACTTCGCAATATCATGTTCATATGATTCACATTAAAAAGAAGCACTGCAACACAACTATTACAAATTACATATGATTTTGTGCAGCCAGAGAATATTTTTTTCATTTGTGACAGTAGAGTTCAATAAACCTCATACTGGAGGCTACAGATCTGGAAAATTACTAGCTACTCAATGCTTTCAAAAACATGATACATGCAATATTCATTATTAGCATTTTACTTTCATCCCCCAGATTACCATAAGGCTTACCATAGCTTTTCTCTGTAATTAATTGAATCTCTGAGGGAGACATCATTTTATTTTGTCTCTTTCAGTTTGTAATGCATCTATTTAAGAAAACATTTTAAATTCTAAATAAATAAAAGCTGGGGTGAAATTATCCATAAAAGGGAGCAGATGCTGGTAGGGGGGATTGAAATCTAAGAGAGGAGAGCAGGCAGGATGAAGGCAGCAGGGAGAGGAATTTGCAAGTGTCTGAGGCTAGGTTTCAACTTATCTTTAAAGCATTTGCAGACCTGACAGCACTAACTCTCCAGAGTACACTGAAGCCCTCAAACATCAAAATAAGGCTCATAATGGCTTTAGAATTCATGTGTAAATGGGCAGATCATGTATGATTAGTTTACTCTATCACACATTTAATAAATTAAACATTAAAAGTATTATCATAGTGTATAAATCCCTATATGGGAAATATTCAGACAACTGTCCACCATCGCAGACACATTACAGGATGCCCCATCCTTTCTAAATTGATATATGTATATATATATATATATATATATATATATATATATATATATATATATATATATATTGCCTTATAAAATTCACATTGTGAACAAAATTAAAAAAAGTGAAGAGTGAAATAATTAATATAAAAAAATAAATGTACACTTCCTTCAAATAAAGTGACAGACACAGTTTGTTGGGTATAGAAATCCATTCCAAACAGCAGCTCCTCTTGATAGCCATGTCTGATTATACAGTCACAAGTAAATAACAGCCAATAAACAACGTTTTGCAATATTATTATTTAAAGCAATTGAAATAAGGAATATTAGCCTTTTATACCAATTAACACTCATCTTCGTTTATATCCTCCACTAGATCTGGAGGAGGTGGTTTAAATATCCTTCAGTATAAGCGGAAGTCAGTCTGCTGGGGACTGCTAACACACACAGGCTGCCCCATTAGCAGCAACTAGGTTGCTTCACTCATGTGAGTTTATTTAGTAATAAGGATCTTCAGTTTTAAAAGTCAGATTCACACATGAAAGCGCCTTCTTCTGTCTTTTAGATTTCTTATAAATTGCAAACTGTGAAGAACCTAATATTACTGGACATACATATTTCCATATATCACTAAGGCAATGATATTCACAAAATGTGTATCTATTTTAAACTGTTATATTATGTAATGTTAAAAGGAATATTCAAGAATGATTTAGAATAAAAAATATAAAAGTACCAATATCTCACATTTTGTCAAAATTTAAAATACATGCCTTAGACTTGGCTTTCGTTTACAAGAACCCATCTATAATAATCACAGGTTTATAATACATTAGAGCATTTTTATTATTGCAATTTAGTTTACTTGTAACTATGTTTTCAACTCCCTCCCCAGAGGGATTAATTAAACACATAGGGCCTGATAATCTAAAGCTCTCTGTTTGGAAACCTAAAATGTTTGGTCAGTACAATGAGATCCCACAAAGAATTTAAGAAAAGCAAATGTTACCTTGAGAGATGTTTATGTAACTATGGGCCAGATTAAAAGTGGAGCAGTATTTAACACTCCCGCTAACATGCTAACTCCAGTAGAAGTACGTTTTTTACCTGTATTGGGTAGCGCTCATTTTACAAGTTGAAAGTAAAAAGTTTTCACAAAAAGACAAACTTCGAATAAAGTGAAAAAAAAAACCACCCAACTCGCATGTAAACCCGATCACATATATCTATACATTGGAATATCTTTTTATAAATACTTAGAACATATTCTGCTATGTGCAGAACACTGTAATGTGAAAAATTCACAGTTAATACATAGTATAACACTTTATTAAATATGAATATTGCATAAATATGCTTTTACATAGGCATTTACTCGGTTATTTACCTCACTTCCTGGATCCACCACTGTGTTTTCTAAGCAAGAGGGGCGAGCTGTGCAGGGCAGGACTCACACCACAGATGTAGTTATTGTGTGCAACAATGCGACTAAATCCCCAACCACCATCCACAGTAAGAAAAAAAGAAAATAATCCTTTTTTACAGACCGGCCAGTGTGTTCATCCTTTTTTTTTTTTTTAACATTTTTTATTGAGAATGGTAGATATAGTAACAGCAGGTAACCAGTTTACATAAGTAAAATACAAAATCTCATCAGTCATTGGGAAGTGGCAGCAGCATATATAAGTTTTTTGCACAATTTTCAATGTTGTCTTTCGAGAGAGCTATAGGTAAGACACAAATAGATAAACTGTATATAAATATTTGGAACCTCTTTTTCTGTGAACCAAATTCTACTTAACATTATAGATCAAAATATGGTGTAGATGCCTAGATTTGGAGAGCCTATTAGTGGTAGATGTGACATATAGGGGGTTCAAAATTTTAAGTTAGTCAATCACACATAGCGAGTAAGAGGCAAAGAGTTTATTAGATGACGAGCGCACCTACAGGTATGAGTGAGTAGTAATATGGTTTGAATGGTAGTTGGGGAGAATCAGCGGGCAAGAGCCGCTTTTAATTAGGTGGGAAGGTATAGTTGAGGGGGGTGGGCCATTGCAATGGATATTATAGGAGCTAGACAACACTATATGTCGTAAGGTATTAAAGAGGTTCTCCTTAGTTAGTAGTTAAATAAATAAATAGGAGGCCGCAACTTGAGGAAATATGGAACTTTTGTGTTATTATCAACCATGTCACACAAGTCATACTGTAATAGGTTAAATGTTAATTAGAAGATATCCCCCATGAGACTATACTTTAGGTAGTATTGAACTATAATAGCTGAGAGCTTAGCTTAAGGTTGCTTTCTTATTGAAACATAACAGCCTAAACATCAACATTGTGTGCCACACTTAACTTGCATTATAAACAGTAAGCTAGTAAACAAATGACACTATATAGAGAAACCACATTTGATGTGAAAGTCTTAGGAAAGTCCTATCAATAACTTTTATACTCTATTACATTAGGCTGCTGTAAGAGTCCCAGCTGTTGAATGAAGTCCGCTAAAGATTAACGAAGTGGAACGTGCATAATTTAAATTCAGAGTAATAGAGAAGTAGTATGTATGTAGAGAGCCCCATAAACATTTAGCACAGGTATCAAACAATAGAAATGTCTAATATATCAATTATGAGAGAGTGCCACATAAATAGCATAGTTGATAAACATAAGCATAATAAATATTGACCCTACCGTAGTGGGATCTGTGAACAACATTAACTATGGTGAAGGACCTTAAAGTGACAGTCAAGTCCAAAAAAAACTTTCATGTTTCAAATAGGGCATGCAGTTTTAAACAACTTTCCAATTTACTTTTATCACCAATTTTTCTTTGTTCTCTTGGTATTCATAGTTGAAATCTAAATTTAGGAAGTTCATATGCTAATTTCATAGACCTTGAAGGCCGCCTCTAATCTAAATGCATTTTGATAGTTTTTCAACACTAGAGGGCATTAGTTCACGTATTTCATATAGATAACATTGAGCTCATGCACATGAATTTACCATGGAGACAGCTCTGATTGGCTAAAATGCAAATCTGTCAAAAGAACTGAAATAAGGGGGCAGTCTGCTGAGGCTTAGATACAAGGTAGTTACAGAGGTAAAACGTGTATAATTTTATCTGTGTTGGTTATGCAAAACTGGGGAATTGGTAATTAAGGGATTATCTATTTTTTTAAAACAACAAAAATTCTGGTGTTGACTGTCCTTTTAATACACAGCCACACCTATATTAGCATGCTGAAATGAGATGTAGTATGAGAAGTATCTACTAGGTTCTCTTAGTCATGGGTTTCTAACGGGTTATATGTACTTATTATGGGAACCTTAATTGCTAAAATATGAGGATAGCTGTATGGGGAGATAGGTTAAATCATATGGTGCCAATATATAAAGTGTGATTGGTTCCTACGTGCAAGTTCAACTCCGTTAGGCATCTATAATATCTATTGTGTGTTATAGGAACATAAGAAGCAGCATAATTATACGGCAAAGATTCTAAGAGTTCCAATATGATAGGAGGCATTAACACGCCTATGCCTATTACAAATAATAGCATGTTCAGAAAATATGTCCCATATTTTTTGGGGGGCAAAAAATATATTAGGTTTCTCTTGGCTTTATGGTGTATTATGGATAGGAGTCCAGCTTGTGCCAAAGATGATCAGGCACTGATTTGAAACTCTGAAAATCATTATGTTGCACATAGTGAATAGTATGTAAAGGGATAATGAGGGTTTTATAGAAGGATATGTATATTAGGAAGAAATAAAACCTACTCACAAGAAAATAATTAAAGCAGTATTTCAAGCATTAAATAGTAGTGACTCTATACTGACGTAGCGGTCTATTACCTCTCTAGATGGTGTGTGGCATCGTTTGAGAACACCTAGTAGTGTTAGGGTAGGGATTGATCACCTAAGGTATATTTTAGCAGACTATGTAACTGCACCTTTAATCATTATAACCTGAAGGCAGAACCTGAGGACTGTAAAATAAGCTTTTGTTTACATTATTAGCAATGGCTGAATATAATTTGATCAAACTCTCCTAGTAACATTTAATTGTAGTAATCCCACAGGAGTCTAAACAAACACCTCATTCATACATGGTGGGTAGATATAGCAGACATTCAGTAGTGTAGTGTCTATTGTCAACTGATCCCACCTGCAGTACAATTCTCAGAATAGTGACAAAGGGAGGTGTGTGTATAGATCTAGAGATCAAAGTCCCTGCATTTTTGGACTTCGCTAATTTTGGGATGAGTTTCATTGCAGACATAGTGCCTAGAGCTGGAATAGCCGGCCCTCGCCCTCCCACCGGGCGAATGACCGCATCGTACCATGCGGCAGCCATAGGTTTCAACCTTCCAGAGACATAGAGTGTAATTTGAACTTGTCTCTCGCTGTGCCCTTTTGTTGCTTATTGAGGTGGGGTCTCCTCTTTTAGCTCGAAATGCTCCAGCTTGTTTCATTCTCCTTTACCATAAGAACTTAACATATCTACATTAGACCATGCGGTGGGATCGCTGCCCGTAGCTCTGCAGACTGTGGTGAGATCTGTAAAGTAACTGGCGATCTTAGTCTCAAACTTTTCAATTGGGGACTGCACAGTAATGTAAAACTCCTCCATATTTAGGGCACCTGTAACATTAAGATGTCAAGAGAACTCCTTTGTATAAACGTGTCTTATTGTGCTGTGTGTCTTCGTGCCTATGGCGCTAGAGCTTGCTGTTGTGGTGGTGGTGATTGACTCTGTAGAGATGCCGTGCAGTTTAAGAGCAGTCTGGGTGCTGTTAGGAGGCTATTTTAACAGTTTTTAGGTGCTTATTGAGTGGTAGCTCGCCTCCTAAGTTTACTTTTGGCCGGAGCTCCGTGTTTTAGCGACCGTCCATGTTGGTAGTTGGCTCCACCCCTGTGTTCACCCTTTTTAATGGTTCCCTGACCTCAAAAAAATACTGCCAGAGATGTGGGGTGCCCCCACCCAACGCCGAGGAATCCAGTTATCGGCCGTGAATCTTGGGGACATTTTCCTTTTGTCATCTCTAGCAGTATTTTTTCTTGAGCTCTGCTGGATCTTCTCAAAGTCTTGGGAAAAGGTGCCCTCCTAAACAAGGCCTTTTTTGCTAATTGGAGGAGAGAAGTCCTCAGCTCTTTTCTTGGAAAATGTATGTATGTATTATTCTTCTCTATTTTTGGTTATAAATAGAAATAGATATTAATCTGTTTAATAAACTTTAAATTTTAGAAATAGGCTGCACCATATAGCTCCCTTTCCCAGCCCTTATTCCATAGTATTAAAATTACCTAGGAGTTTGTAGCACCAGGGGAGTCTTTTTGACTCCTGTTATATCAATGTTATGTAAGTAATCCGGTTATTTCCCTGAATAGTGCCACTTCTTCCCTTTCTTTTTTCTAAAAGTACAGTTACACTCATATTAACACTGTCTAATAAAAATTATTTTTAAAAAAATATCGCACACAAAAGTTATAAGGATTTAAAAACAAAAGATCTCAGGTGTTAGAAAAAAAGCCAACACAGGGATTTTACATTGACATACATAGAAAAACATGGATTTATATGTATAGAGATAAGTTTAACTATGGAGATAATGAAAATATTTTGCATTACAATCTTATGCACATTAAACAATATCTCAGATGTATTTTCAAAGAGATTATCGCATATAAATATCAAGATATCTAGACATATATATATTCATATACATATCTCACAAAAATAGCTATATAATTTCAACAATCATCACATATACAGAGAAATATTTATTTCAAATTAAATAGAACATATTCTGTTGCAAAAACATTTTTATGTACACTTTTAGAGGAAAATACATCATGGACTTTGCACAACAGATTAGGGTTTTTGTGGGGGTTTTTTTCTATTTGTCTTCTCTATTGACTTCTATGGGGAATAAGTGAACGCGCACATGATTTCTCAGTTTGCATTATGCAGCTTATCGCTCGCACAAAATACGTTTTTTTCTCAACTTGTAATACCTGTGCAACCCCAAATGCTGAAAATCCATAAAGTGCATGGGGGTTTTCGCAACTGATTTGCCATGCAATTTGTAATCCTGCCCTTTGTGTCATGGTGCACAACAAATTTGGGTTATACAGATGTTTACGAAAAACAATATCTCAGCTCAAGATGGTCCTAGCTCCTTGGAACAAAAACTGATCTCTAGATCTCATTACGTGTACATATATAAACATTTTGAAAATTCTTTAGACTTAGAACTTAATTTCTAATATAATGATGTCAGTCCCACTTTTAGGTTCAATTTATAATGGGAAGGGTTTGAGTCTCAGTCAGAAGTCTATTTAGTAGGGAACCTAAGTAAGTGTAGTGTGCATTTCAGGTTTGAGAATTCTCTTATTTTTTTTATGTGTGCTAGAAAGTGCTTTTTTTTATTTTTTTTAACATTTCCCCTCACTTTCAGGTTGATCATCTCAGAAATCACAGCCACTCATTGGTTGGAACAAAAGCCAGGCACATATAAATGTGGAGTAGCAAGATGTGGTATGTGCAAATATGTAGATAAGAGCAATACCTTCATGAATTCTGGGGAGACTAAAACATTCAATATGAAATTTAAATGTAAATGTGGCACTACATATGTAGTGTATCTCCTTAGCTGCAGCTGCAGAATGATCTATGTAGGTAGAACCAAAAGGAACATCCGCACCAGATTAAATGAGCATGTGAACAACATAAAAACGGTTTTAAAAACACATAGGCCCATATTTATAAAACTCCGTACGGAGCTTGAAGGGCCATGTTTCTGGCGAGTCTTCAGACTCGCCAGAAACACAAGTTATGAAGCAGAGGTCACAAAGACCGCTGCTCCATAACCTGTCCGCCTGCTCTGAGCAGGCGGACAGACATCGCCAGAAATCAACCCGATCGAGTACGATCGGGTTGATTGACACCCCCTGCTAGGGCCGATTGGCCATGAGTTTGCAGGGGGCGGCATTGCACCAGCAGCTCTTGTGAGCTGTTGGTGCAATTCTGAATACGGCGAGCGAATTGCTCGCCGTATTCAGCGAGGTCTGTCGGACCTGATCCACAGTGTAGGATCAAGTCAACCAGACCTTGATAAATAGAGGCCATAGTGTCCTTGAACACTTTAGATTATTTCACAATTCAGATCCTAAAAGTTTAAAAATTAAAGTTATTGATTGGATACCTCCCAACAAATATCCAAACAGACTATTAACTCTACGACGTAGGGTGTCCTTCTGGATATATCAACTTGACTCAATGCATCCTTTAGGTTTAAACATAGAATTGGACTTACAAGCTTTCATGTAATACATGTTCTATTAGGTAATGACAATACATGGAGCATGACACTTTATGTATTAACAGGGATGTCCTTTTATAATAAAGTGTTTTTATAATAAGGAGTTCAGAATTACATGATATCATGATAAGATTTTTTACATATATACACACAAATATGCTAACAGTTGTAACAGGATGTAAATATCCCTATGATCTTAAATTATTTTTAGATTATTTTTACAATTTGTTGCATTTTATATAGTGGATGCTTCTGTTGTGTACTGTTTTTATACTATTTTTACTATTTTTTAAATGCGAATTTGCTACAAATGTAACATATGTCAGATTTATACGCATATGTGATTGGTCATTGTATTAACATTAACTTCCCATTGGCTCTTTAAAAAGCCGGTTAGAGCCGCCAATGAACTCACTCTTGAAAAAGTCTGAGTGTTCTCAGATGAAACGCGTAGAGACTCTTAAATTCGACAGTTACTGCAAATAATCTGAAGGAACATCCTGCACCCTGCTCTACACTTGGTTTCCACTACGGCTGAAGTAGAATTGACATACAGGACTAACCCTCTATGATTTGGAACAAATGCCGATCCTATACCACATTGGTTATTTAACCATTTCATTGCTTGTTTGATTTGTTTTCTTGTAAGTAGCCACTTGTATTCTGTGCACTTACGCTATATTAAATGTTATTGTACTTGAGTCGGGCTGCAACTGTTCTGTTTTCTTTTCCAGTGTTTCCTTCTTTTGATGGAATTGGAGAATAACCATCTATGTCACGGGCTGCAAACGACCAAATGGAAGGGAGATCTGTGAGATCTGTACAACTAGCGTCTCCACTTCTGTCGTATCCAAATGGAACAACCGGGTCTTATCTTTTTTGCAAAAGCATCACCATTCCCAGGATTGTCAGCGCCAAATACCAGTATCAGTAGTATATTTAGTGTAAAATTCTGTTCATTTTTATTATTTTTTATGCTTCTATTACATATTGTCATTTCTCAAAACACATGAATAAAGTAGGCTTTTCTTCAGATTTCTAATAGCCTTAGCTCTGTAACCAGTGGCGTATCAGACTCACCAGAGAAAATCAACCTGAAAGTGAGGGGAAATGTTACAAAAATGTTATTTTCTCATCCCCATAAAAAAAATAAAAAAAATAAGAGAAGCCTCAAACATGAAAAAATCTGCATGCACACTATTTTTACCTAGGTACCCCTTAAAAGAATAGGATTGAGAATCTAACTCATTATAAATTGACCCTGAAAGTAGAACTTTTAGCAATTTTTATTATTACATTAAGGGGTCTATCTATCAAGCTCCGAATGGAGCTTGACGCCCCGTGTTTCTGGCGAGCCTGCAGGCTAGCCAGAAACAGCAGTTATGAAGCTGCGGTCTAAAGACCACTGCTCCATAACCCTGTCTGCCTGCTCTGATGAGGTGGACAGGAATCGCTGGAATTCAACCCAATCGAGTACGATCGGGTTGATTGACACCCCCCTGCTGGAGGCCGATTAGCCGCGAGTCTGCACGGATGGCATTGCACCAGCAGCTCTTGTGAGCTGCTGGTGCAATGCTTAATATGGAGAGCGTATTGCTCTCCGCATTCAGCGATGTCCGACAGACATTTCATAAATAGGCCTCTAAGTATCAAGAATTTGCAAAATGTTTACACATGAATCAGTACCTTGTAAAGTGATCTATTGATGGCTTCCGTGATAAACCAATTAAAATTGAATTTTATAATTGCCGGTTTTGCAATAGAGGTAATCAATAAAAAGAAATATTAAAAAAATTAAAAATGGTCAAGCAACCAACTTTACAATTATTGGGCCACTTGAGATGGACTGACCCTCTATTTAAAAATAAAAATAGCAGGGGAACTTCAGGGCGGCGGCCATGCTAGATCGTGACTTTGGGAGCTGGTGAACAGTTGGAGCTAATCTGCTTAATATCTTTGAATCTCTGATACATCCATCTGTCAACAATATAAATATTTGTTCTTAATACTTTTGTGCAGAAGCATGGATCTTTATTTACCAGCCCTAAGGTTCTGGAACTTTTATTGAGGCATTAGGAGTGAGGGGAAGCAGCCTCAATTTGAACGCCATTGCAGCAATATCCCTATAAGGTTCACTGAGAGCAGTGCTATCTCACTCCTCATTACTACTTATAATATGTTATTGATTATTTTCCTACAGGGAGTGCAGAATTATTAGGCAAGTTGTATTTTTGAGGATTAATTTTATTATTGAACAACAACCATGTTCTCAATGAACCAAAAAAACTCATTAATATCAAAGCTGAATAGTTTTGGAAGTAGTTTTTAGTTTGTTTTAAGTTATAGCTATTTTAGGGGGATATCTGTGTGTGCAGGTGACTATTACTGTGCATAATTATTAGGCAACTTAACAAAAAACAAATATATACTCATTTCAATTATTTATTTTTACCAGTGAAACCAATATAACATCTCAACATTCACAAATATACATTTCTGACATTCAAAAACAAAACAAAAACAAATCAGTGACCAATATAGCCACCTTTCTTTGCAAGGACACTCAAAAGCCTGCCATCCATGGATTCTGTCAGTGTTTTGATCTGTTCACCATTAACATTGCATGCAGTAGCAACCACAGCCTCCCAGACACTGTTCAGAGAGGTGTACTGTTTTCCCTCCTTGTAAATCTCACATTTGATGATGGACCACAGGTTCTCAATGGGGTTCAGATCAGGTGAACAAGGAGGCCATGTCATTAGATTTTCTTCTTTTATACCCTTTCTTGCCAGCCACGCTGTGGAGTACTTGGACGCGTGTGATGGAGCATTGTCCTGCATGAAAATCATGTTTTTCTTGAAGGATGCAGACTTCTTCCTGTACCACTGCTTGAAGAAGGTGTCTTCCAGAAACTGGCAGTAGGACTGGGAGTTGAGCTTGACTCAATCCTCAACCCGAAAAGGCCCCACAAGCTCATCTTTGATGATACCAGCCCAAACCAGTACTCCACCTCCACCTTGCTGGCATCTGAGTCGGACTGGAGCTCTCTGCCCTTTACCAATCCAGCCACGGGCCCATCCATCTGGCCCATCAAGACTCACTCTCATTTCATCAGTCCATAAAACCTTAGAAAATCAGTCTTGAGATATTTCTTGGCCCAGTCTTGATGTTTCAGCTTGTGTGTCTTGTTCAGTGGTGGTCGTCTTTCAGCCTTTCTTACCTTGGCCATGTCTCTGAGTATTGCACACCTTGTGCTTTTGGGCACTCCAGTGATGTTGCAGCTCTGAAATATGGCCAAACTGGTGGCAAGTGGCATCTTGGCAGCTGCACGCTTGACTTTTCTCAGTTCATGGGCAGTTATTTTGCGAATTGGTTTTTCCACATGCTTCTTGCGACCCTGTTGACTATTTTGAATGAAACGCTTGATTGTTCGATGATCACGCTTCAGAAGCTTTGCAATTTTAAGAGTGCTGCATCCCTCTACAAGATATCTCACTATTTTTGACTTTTCTGAGCCTGTCAAGTCCTTCTTTTGACCCATTTTGCCAAAGGAAAGGAAGTTGCCTAATAATTATGCACACCTGATATAGGGTGTTGATGTCATTAGACCACACCCCTTCTAATTACAGAGATGCACATCACCTAATATGCTTAATTGGTAGTAGGCTTTTGAGCCTATACAGCTTGGAGTAAGACAACATGCATAAAGAGGATGATGTGGTGAAAATACTCATTTGCCTAATAATTCTGCACTCCCTGTATGTCTCTTATGTCACTTAATGATGGATAACATGCTTAAAGGGACATAATACTCATATGCTAAATCACTTGAAAGTGATGCAGCATAACTGAAAATATCACCTGATTATCTCTTTGTAAAAAGAGAATATATTTTACCTCAAAATGTCTTCAGCTCACCAGAGTAACTGCTCTGTGAACAGTTATTCTTCAGATGCTGACCAGCTGCTAGTTGGAAAAAAAAATAGCCAACCAGCTTCAGCAGTGCTGAGGTCATGCTTTGCTTTGCTTTGATCTCATGAGATTACACTGAAATCTTTTTAGATTTAATAGTAAACTTCCCTAAACTGAATAGGAAAATAACACAACTGTACCTGCACATGCCAGATGCACACTCCCTTGCAAGTCCTGATTGTCTACTTAAATTCTCTTTACAGTGGGCTTATGAAGACTTGGGTAAAATATCTTCCCTTTTGGCATAGCGATATAGAGATAGGTGATATTTTCTAATCAGCTTTTTACAGCTATGTTGTATCACGTTCAATTGCTTCAACATTTGGGTATCATGTCCCTTTAGGTTTGTGGACATAAGGAGATTTGATAACTACAAGGCTGTTAAATGGAATTGTTTAGATCCTTTATTTTACATGGGGTAACTGCTGCCTTATATATCAGTATGATTGTAGTCCTGAAGGACATTTTTTATTTCATCTGGCTGACTATAATCTTTTCAACTGCAAATTATTTATGTGTTTTGCATTATCACTATATAGTCACATCATCACGGCTAAGAAAGCTCCTGCTTAATACAACCTTGTGCTGTGGAGGCTATGTTTATGATCTATTATGCTATGAGTGCCACCACAACCATTTGTTTATTGATAATTGTAACTGCTTTTATGGCGTTATACTTCCTACCTGTCAAATTAATAATCCAGACAAGTATTTCTATATATTTTATTTTCTGTGTATGTTTAGTCTTCTTCAAAGTTTATTTTTGTACTAGTGGATGAAGGGTTCCTAATCTTAAAGCTATAATATGCCTCTCATTATGCAGTAGCCCTTTGTGGTTGAAATAACCAAATCCATTCATTTCAGTACAAGGGATATTAGCGCTCCTCTTTGTTATACCAGCGCACGATAATGTGCACTGGTATTACAACTTAATCGCAATGCGAACGCAAGTCACGTTCACATTGCGAGGAAGCATTGCGCTCACAATTGCGCGCTTCCATAGGCTACTATGGGAGCCTCATTCTGATGCTGTCACAGATGGCATCAGAACCTCGCACAGCAAAGGGGGTAAGTAGCACAGCGATGGGCTGCATTTTAATATATATATGTATATGAATCTATACATATATATTTATGTGTAAATATGTGCGTATACACATATTAACACATAAAGATATATGTATACTAGCTGTTGCCCGTAGCTTCACTCGCATGGATTTTGTGATTTGTTAAAAATAGTGAAAAACCTGACTGCTCGCAACGACATGTGCCCTCACGTGTGTGCCCGTTCACATCACACTATCGCTAAAATGAACTTCTTGAGTTTTGGTTAATTCTCGTAATCTAAATATCAATTTTCACGTCTGTAACATCTTTGTTTTTTGAAAGTTCCAAAATTCCAGCACCTGGGACACGCACAGTGTGCAAACTAAGAGGGCTCTGCACAACACCCCCAACAATAGTAACAATACAAAAGATAGTCGCACCACCAAACTGCAAAATAATCAGGAGTTTATTGAGCCAGTACAAATCAACAACGTTTCTGACAGATGTCCTTAGTCATGTAACAGTGGTTGTGCTGCTTAACAAATTAGACAACGGTAGTGCTGCATAACAAATCATACATACATGACTAAGGACATCTGTCCAAAACGTTGTTGATTTGTGCAGTCTGGCTCAAACTCCTGATTATTTAGCAGTTTGGTGGTGTGACTATCTTTTGTATTGTTATCTTTGGTTTTTGAGATATAGGTATCCTCATAAATCAGCCCCCCCTCTTTTGAACCCCCTTAAGTGGATTTTGGGGACATGGCAAAACATGTGTTTCTTTATTTCTCAAGGAGAATCTAAATACGAATTTTCACGTCTGTAATATTGTCAGTTTTTGACATATAGGTATCCTCATAAACCAGCCCCCCTCTTTTCAGGGCCGATGTTAGGATTTTTGGCCACACAGGCGAGGATACATTTTGCCGCCCCCCCCAACCCCTGATTACATACCATCCCATTGCTAGTTTAAGGGATATGAAACCAATTTTTTTTCTATCATGATTCAGACTGAGCATGAAATTTTAGGCAACTTTCTAATTAACTCCTATTATCAAATTTTCTTTGTTCTCTTGGTATCTGTATAAAGCAGGAATGTAAGCTTAGGAGCTGCACCATTTTTGGTTCAGAACCTGGGTAGCACTTGCTGATTGGTAGCTAAATTCAAATCAAACAGTGTTAGTGCTGCACAGCAAATCAGGCAGTGGTAGTGCTGCACAACAAATCTGGCAGAGGTTGTGCTGCACAACAAATCAGGCAGTGGTTGTTCTGCACAAAAAAATCATGCAGTGGTTGTGCTGCACAAAAAATCAGGCAGTAGTTGTGCTGCACAACAAATCAGGCAGTGGTTGTACAGCACAACAAATCAGGCAGTGGTTGTGCTGCCCAACAAATCAGGCAGTGGTTGTGCTGTATAGCAAATCAGAAAGTGGTTGTGCTGTATAGCAAATCAGACAGGGGTTGTGCTGCATAGCAAATCAAACAGTGGTTGTGCTGCACAACAAATCAGACAGTGGGTGTGCTGCACAACAAATTAGACAGTGGTTGTGCTGCATAACAAATCACACCGTGGTTGTGCTGCTTAACAAATCAAACAACGGTAGTGCTGCATAACAAATCAGACACGCAGCATTCACATACATGCAGACACAACATAAACACATCACATACTTATACATGCAGACACACAATATACAGTACACACACCACATATATGTAGACACACAACATACACACAATAAATGCACATTCAAGTACTTCTAGCCATAGCATGGACATGTGTATAAACACAGAAGGGACAACTGAGTTGCTGTTAAGAGCAAGCCCTCAAATGTATGGTTCCACTCACATATGCTTCCATTATGCATCACGTAAGTTGCTATTTGTAAACCAACCTCTCACAGAATGTGTTCTAGGTAATTTGTACTGGCAAGCAAAAATTTGCGGAAAATTCCAACCCCATGTGAAATAAAAAATAAATAAATAAAATAAAAAAAGAGAGATAAAGCCCTGTGGGTACCATACAAAATGTGAGCGATGCAGTCTAGAACAGGTACTGGCAACTGACAAGTATCTCAAACAGCAGCGCCAATTACGGGCCTTTAATACCTGTTTAGCATCATCCCTTTAGGGAGCGAAGTTCTGCCGTGTGCCACATGCCTACTAAATTTCATTTAAGCCTTATTAGTTTAATGAGAACAGTCATTTTTTGCCTATGTCAATAATTTAGCAATTTATTTGATATTCTACAGACTACCGAGCACTACAATTTGTAAAAAAATAAATTAAAAAATGTAGCATTGTAAAAAACAAACCTACCTCTTACAGAATGTGTTCTATGGACCCTAGAATCATGGACAGAAATTTGCACACATATATCTGTTGATCCCAGCTTGTCCACACCCTCCTCCCAGAGTGAGTTAGGCAGCAGCACAGCACTCAATAGCAATATCATGCCCCACGGACCCTCCTCGGTACTACCTGATACTGTGCTATGACTATGTTTGTTTTACCTGACAGCCGCTGCCGGCCTGCAGCCCTCGGAACTACTAGTTAGGAAGAAGCTGGGTTACACTGCACACTGCAGTAAAAGTCAGTCACAAGGAGGACCGGGTGGTAAAAAATAATTTATTATTCCTCTGAGTGAGTGAACCACACTGCTACCACCACTACCCAGACAGAACTGACTTTATTATTTACCACCCACGCCCACCTGAGCTCTGGGTCAGGATGTCACTGCAGGGTCAGGATGTCATTGGGGATAACATCACATGACAATGCTGGTTACCTAAGTGGTAAAAAGGAACCAATAGAAAGTCATTTATTTAAAAAAAGAAAAATTAACTTTACACTGCAGTGGGCTCAGGGCAATGCGAGACAGACCGGCACTCTCACTAAATGTTGCTTGGCTCGCTAAATAAAAAAATATATATATCAATATTGGTTGTTGCATATCTGCCACTCAAGATTGTGTCCCCCTGCTTGGGTGCTCTAAGGCAGCTGCTTAGCCTGCCTTATGCAAGCGCTGGACCTGCCTCTTTTGACCTCCCTTAAGTGGATTCTGGGGAAATGGTAAAATACATGTTTCTTTATTTTTCAAGGAGAATCTAAGTACCAATTTTAACATCTGTAACATTGTCGGTTTTTGAGATATAGGTATCCTCATAAATCAGCCACCCTCCTTTGACCCCCTTAAGTGGATTCTGGGGAAATGGTAAAACACATGTTTCTTTATTTTTCAAGGAGAATCTAAGTACCAATTTTAACATCTGTAACATTGTCGGTTTTTGAGATATAGGTATCCTCATAAATCAGCCACCCTCCTTTGACCCCCTTAAGTGGATTTTTGGGAAATGGTAAAACACGTGTTTCTTTATTTTTCAAGGAGGATCTATTTTTTTTAACCTTTTATTTATAACCAACAGTGGGCACAGAAAAAAAAAAATCAAGTTGCAATTATTACGCCACGCAGGGCCAAATATAATATAACATAGCATAACAAAAAAGAGAAAGAAAAGAAAAAACAGATATGATTACATCATTATATAAATTTAAGCAGCATTACCTTTTGCCCATAGATGGCCTTCTTAATAATGCACATACACTGCTGGAATTTTTAAAGTATTTTTACACAATGTTATTTAAGTAATGAACAGATAACCATGTCGTCATGTTTTGTACATGTTATAGTAACAAAAAGTAAAACAAAAACATCATACTAAATTAATAAACTTAAGTGCAAATGAAGGAAGCGACTAGAGGGGAGAAAAAAAACAAACACATCCTCTCTCCTCTCTCCTCTCACCCCGACCCCCCGACTCAAATTAAAAAAAAGAAAAGAGAAGAAAAACTAAATATTATACTGAAAATGGGCATCATCTCTACCTCAAGACCAGCTAGCCTGAACTCACTGTCTCAAATAACAGAGTTAATAACTTAATACAAAGAAACTGGAAATAAGTCTCTTAATATCAAACCCTCAAAATATTCAGATTTTTGAAACACTTTGGTCAATATATATTGTGTGGAGATAGGAAATGATTGGATGATCCTCATCCATTTGTTAAAAAAGCCTTGAACTTGTTTATTCTGTACACTTGTTATATTATGTTGTTCAAAAATAATTTGCAATTTAACTGCTTCAATAAATACTTTAAAGGAGGGGGATTTCTTACTCTTCCAGTTTCTCAGGATCAGGTTACGGACCACTAAAATAATCGTATTAATAATATCCTGGCTCTGAACCTCTGTATATAACAAAAAAATTCTGCTTGGCGTAAAAGAAAGAGAGTTTGATAGATATTTATTTAACCAAAAGTTAACTTTCTGCCAGAATTGTCTTATTTTCGGGCAATACCAAAAACAGTGAAGCAGATCAGCTCCTGGCCTATAACATTTATAACAGCAACCTATTTGTCCTGGTTTCCATTTAGCTAGTCTCTTGGGCGAGATATATGCGTTATTGAGGAGCTTTAAATGGGATTCTTTCCACGTAGAACGTAAGGGAGCCGCATTTAACCACATAAGGCCTTTCTTGATATTATCCTAATTAATCTCTTCAAAATATTTGGACCAATGTAATAAAAATTGCTCTAGATTTAATTGACCTTGCTTGGCCGAAAGTATCTTATACAATAAAGATATTGATCGATTCCCTTGTCTGTATGTATTTATAAAGTCCCCAATTATATTAAAGTTCTCCGACCAATTTCCAAACTGTAATTTTTTGTTTATAAAATGTGGAAGTTGCCAATATGCATAAAAAACATTTATTTGATAGATTATATGCAGCAGCTATGTCATCAAATGTTCTTATATTGGATCTCTTATCAAATAGTTGTATTAAATTGGTTAGACCTTTTTCTGCCCAATTTTTAAATATTGAATACTGGCACCCAGGTAGGAACTCAGGGTTTCCTCTAATAGTTAAAAAGGCAGACATGTGAAAATTAATCTGGAAACGACCACATAGTTGTTGCCATGCCTTAACCACATTAAATAGGCTAATAGTTCTCTTGATACTATCCGGTAGGCCTGAATATGGGTAGTGTAATATTGCTTTGAGGGAGAGAGGTTGTATAAGATTCTCTTTGTTAGGGGTAATATGAACCTGACAGCAGCCATCTTGTTCCTCGCAGCCATCTTGTGATGCTTAGCAGCCATTTTGTAATGATTACACTTTATTATACTGGGTTATTATGTAGTGAGAGCTATGTGCATGTTATGATAGTTTCCTTAGCTGTTCGGCCTTGTCAATGTACTCTGGCTGTACGCCAAGAAGAAGATAATGTCAATAAGATGGTTCAGAAACCTTGCTGTCTCCGCAGATGTTAGCCTATTATGACTATGTAATTCTTGTTATGAGAAACTCATTTTCCAGCTTCACATTGTACTTTGCTCTGTATAACTGTGTAAGATGAGGCGGTCCTAACGTGTCATCCCCTTAACCCTGTATGTCACTATAAGAAATGCTTGCACTGTGCAATAAACAGAATTGGCTTTAGATCATAATGCTGCATGGTCTGAGTCATTCTAAGGGGCCCTTATCAGATAATCTACATATGCCTCAGGTGGTACACTGGCCCTGTGGCTTCAGCCTGACTTGACACTTACCCCCCTGGGGAGACACCTAACACTCTTCAATTGTTAAGTTGGTCAAATAATTATGAGATAATAGCCAGTCAACTCCATATCTTGCTAATATTGCGATATTATAAGCCCTTATATTGGGGAATGCTAGGCCCCGAATTCCTTGGACTGTGATAGCTTTGCTATTGCGAGCATATGTCTGGTCTTAGTCCAAAAAAAATTGGCACATGCCTGATTAAAGATCCTGACATCTTGGTCCTTAATATATAATGGGAGGTTGTTCATAATATATGTTATTTGAGGAAAAACAATAGTTTTGATCAGCATTACTTTGGCAGAAAGAGAAATCAGAAAAAAAGACCAGCGTTGCAATTTCGAGGATATCTGAGAAAAAAAAAAGGTGTGAAATTCAAACTATCTTCATTTTTACATATCCAAAGAATCTCAGTTTTTGTGGTATTAACCATGTAACCTGAAATTGCACTAAATAAATTCAGTGACCTCATGGCTATTGGTATATTTAGACTAGTGTTTTCAAAGTATAGTAATAAGTCATCAGCAGTAATAAGTCATCAGCAAACACGTGTTTCTTTATTTTTCAAGGAGAATATAAATACCAATTTTCACGTTTGTAACATTGTCGGTTTTTGAGATATAGGTATCTTCATAAATCAGCCCCCCCTCTTTTGATCCCCCTTAAGTGGATTTTGGGGAAATGGTAAAACACGTGTTTCTTTATTTTTCAAGGAGAATATAAATACCAATTTTCACGTTTGTAACATTGTTGGTTTTTTGAGATATAGGTATCCTCATAAATCAGCCCCCCTCTTTTGACCCCCCTTAAGTGGATTTTGGGGAAATGGTAAAACACTTGTTTCTTTATTTTTCAAGGAGAATCCAAATACCAATTTTCATGTCTGTAACATTGTCGGATTTTGAGATATAGGTATCCTCATAAAAAAGTTAACCCCCCCTTTTTAACCCCATTAGGGACGTAATTTCCAAAATTCCTTCCTTACTGGGAGCCTACGTCATAAAAACAAAGTAACTTCCAAATTTCACATACCTAGGTTAAACAGTTTAAGCTGGGCGTTGATGAGTCAGTCAGGACTTCTTATTTTATATATATATATATATAGAGAGAGATAGATAGATAGATAGATAGATAGATAGATAGCTCATACATATATATTTACAATGCGGTCTATGAGAACACAGAGTTCCCATAGACCTCAATGTAAAGGCACTTTTCAGTGCTGTTTTTTACCTAACACCGCACTCCCACCAACTTTAAAGCCCCAGAACGGCCTTGTGCAGGTTTTTTTTTTAAAAAAAAGGTAAACATTGTTTTAATAAAAAAACTATAATGCCCTCAATTTTGAGGGCATTTAGGGCACTTTTAGAAAATTATTTAGAGATATGATCTCTGGTTAATTTTTCGGAGTGCTAATTGCTACCACAAATTTATGGTTGGCTATTTATCACTCTCTCGCAAACGGGCAAATTTAGAGCTCCACTTGTAATCTAGTCCATAATGAGGTGATATTACTTTTAAATTAATTACAGGTATCATCTACCTGTTTGCTCGATAAGTTGAGCATATCATTTAAAGGGACAGTCTACACCAGAATTTTTATTGTTTTAAAAGATAGATAATCCCTTTATTACCCATTTCCCAGTTTTGCATAACCCACACAGTTATAATAATATACTTTTAACCTCTGTGATTATCTTGTATCTAAGCCTCTGCAAACTGCCCCTTTTTTCAGTTCTTTTGACAGACTTGCAGTCTAGCCAATCAGTGCCTGCTCCCAGATAACTTCTCGTGCACGAGCACAGTGTTATCTATATGAAATACGTGAACAAACACACTCTAGTGGTGAAAAACTGTTAAAATGCAATCTGAAAGAGGTGGTCTTCAAGGTCTAAGAAATTAGCATATGAACCTCCTAGGTTAAGCTTTCAACTAAGAATACCAAGAGAACAAAGCAAAATTGGTGATAACAGTAAATTGGAAAATTGTTTAAAATTACATGCTCTATCTGAATCATGAAAGTTCATTTTGGCCTAGACTGTCCCTTTAACCTGGAAAATGTAACTATATAAAAATATATATAAATATATATATTAATAGTTTTGTAAGCAAGAATACAGGAATTTAAAGTATTTATAATAAAACACATTAATATAAATAAAAAAAAAATATAAAAATTATATTGCATGTTTCAAGGTATTTGACTGGAAATGGCTCAAAAGGTTTTATATATTTTGGTTTGCTGACACTGGAAGTCTGGAGTGTGATTTTTTCTGATTATATATAAACCATTTACAAATCTAGACAAGTCAGAAGACTTGGTTTTACCCCAGAAGCTGTGTAATGCGGCGATGCTATGGCGTAAAGGGAAGTCTGCCTTAAAAAGCAGGCTAGAAGTAGAAAAGTGAGTCATTGTGAACCTCATTTGCATATCTCACCCCGAATCCTTTATATATATATAAAAATGGAATGGAGCCCTTTGCAGTTAAGTAGATGAAAACATGTAAACTTATTTTTATGCAATATTCATTTTTAATAAAGGTTTTTAACTATGTATTTACTGTAAATATTTCACATCCCAATGTTCTGCACATAGCAGTAAATGTTCTTACTATTTATAAATAGATATTCCTATATATATCTGTATATATTTATACCTATATATAATCATGTATATATAAAGGTATAAATATATATTGTACCAAAAACCTATCAGATATATCTAGAAATATTTAATTATGAATAAAAGGAACATATTCTTCTATGTTGAGATAGCAAACATAAGAATTTGCAATCGGGTTTGCCTGTGAGTAGAGTGTTTTTTCCAACTATTTTTGCTCCATTGATTTCTATGGGGTAATATATGAATGTGCACACTATTTTATAACTTCGGAATTTTGCACTCGTCAGGTTAGCACGCAAGTAAAAACAGATTACTTTCAACTCATAATATGGAGACAACCCGACGAGCGCAAAAAGATTATTTTTAGCGCAGTTAACGCTCAAGTGAGAGTGTTAATTAGCACTCCACTTGCAATCTGACCCATTATAATTATATGGAAAGGAGATGTAAAGCTCTTTGATACATTCATAAATTAAATCAATCCTAACAAATGAAACGTAACTGTTACAAAGGAATGGAGTAGAACCAAAACAATTATTTTTAGATATTACATTGTTCATTGAACCAATGGCGGCTGGTGAATTTTTAAGATGGTGGTGCACAAGACCCCGCCCCTTTGAGAAAGCCCCACCCCTCAAATGGCCCCACCCATTTGAACCAAAGTAGACACAAATTCTAAACTCTATAATCTGATATATATATATATATAGATAGATATGTGCACTCTGCTCAGTGAGGTTATGCTTCAGCTGCATTATTCCTATATGAGCGCCACATAACTTCATTAGAAACTCAAGAGTTTCCAATATATTGCATAACCCTACAAGGCTAATGAGCAGTTAGCACATTCATTGTGTGCATTCTCTGTGCGTATAAGTGCTTCACATAATGCTGAAGCAGGAACCATCCTATCGTTAATTTACAAGGGGAAATACTCATGTGGGGAGTCTGGGGAGGGAGAGTATATATATATATTTCTTTCAAGGTTTGCAGATAAATCTGTGCTCTACTCTCTGCTTTGCAGTATTTCTTAAATTTTTCCAAGTACTCTTTTGTTCCTAAATACAAGGTGCCCAGATAAAATTATATCACTTGCTATTTAAAGGATTACTTTCTGTTATAATTTTTAAGCTAAACAACTAACATATTAAAGTTAATAAACATTAATTAAAACCAACAGACCTATATTTTCTCCAAAACGAAGTTTCATAACGTTCTAAAAGTTATATATTTTATTCGCTGATGATGTCACGTTATCCTGCCCACTATTTTCAGCACTGCATGTTCAAAATACTTAAACCAATAACTTTGTGTTTAAAGCGCCATTTTGAAACCTAGGTATTGTAAACGGATTGGTACAGAGCAAAGGATACCCACGGAGTGGGTTTGGAAAACAATTAAATTTGCAGACCAGATTTCTGATATACGGTAGAGATATGTTAATGAAATGCTATTGATAAAAAGCGTATTTGGGGTAGTTAGTTAATAACAGGCATAGAAAATATTTACTTACAGTGGCCCTTTAAACGTTCCTCAAATAAAAAAATATTTAGGGACATTTAGTACACATAAAATGGTTTGAAATGAAAGCCACTGCATTCATTCCAAATCATTTCACTTGTAATAAATGTCCCTAATTCTTTTATTTGAGGAATGTTTAAATGGCAAGTGATATTTGGGGCTATCAGTATTTTCTGAAATAAAAAGTTACCCACGCTAGCTTAGGCTTACCTTGCCATGCTTGCTGCCTTGCTTGCTGTTGCCATCCAGACCGGTCTCTGACTGCAGCGAAGCCTTGCACTGTCACACTCAATCACAATGACAGTCACAGAGAAAGACTGAAGTGTGTGCAGGTGCGGCAAAAACTAAACGACTTCCTCCCACGCTAACTGCCTGTCTGCCTCTACTTCCCTCAATTTCAGTTAATAGCTGCTCTAGCCCTGGAGTCTACAAACACTCTGTGGCATTGTGACAGTCACAGACTGAAACCCGGCTCCCGCGCTAACTGCCTGTAACTTTAACACTCTTGCCTAGCTGCCGACTGGACCGAAAGTCTGCAACAGCAATAACAATAAAAAAATAATCTCCTTGGTAGACATCTTAAGCACCTCTTCTCCCACCCAATTTTGCTGCAAAAGAAGTGATTATTAATAGCTGTCACTCAAAGCAAAGTTTTACTACAAACCCCTTGTTATCATTCTTATCATTCTTAACTAAAAAAGAACATAATACAAAAGTGTACTGGAATGGAAATAAACATGCTTTAATAGTTTAACCATTTTGCTGCTAGAGAGTGGCAAAAAACATTGCAAGGGTTTAAAAGAGATGAACAAAGCTAATTAACACCTGTCTCCCACATTCCAACTCACAAAACACAAGCTTACCAAACACTTGACCACAGCCAGCCACCTTTACTTCATAGATCTCCTTCTGTGGTTACATGCAGCATGTGGATGCTTTGCTGTAGCGCTGCCTGCTCTGTCATATGCACTCCCGGTGCTTTTAGATCCTGGCCCCACATGCTTAAATGTAAACGGCCCTGTCCAGCACTGACTGTTTTGCGCCGAAGTGGGGAGGAAGAGAGGAGGAAGCGGAGCCAATCGGCACGTGATCTTGAGTGGTGAAGTCTGATTTGCTCTCCTCTCACTTGCACAGTAAAATCTGTGCGGTTAAACTAGGATAGGGGCTGGGTTGGACCGGCACTGCAGGCACTTAGAATTGAGTGCAAAGGGCTAAGCCAGACTATACCTCTCTACCGCCTTTTTTTTTTAGCAAACGGGACTGGAACCTTTTTGGCTGAATAAATATAATTTTCCCGAATAGGGGGCTATTGGAAAAATTATATCAATTTAATCAAAACATGTATTTTCTTTCTTGTTTCTGTGGGGGTTCACGTGCACCTGTGCTCCTTTGGAGGAGCATCCACTGCATTGAACACAATAAAATCCATACAAAACTATATGTAAAAGAAACTGACATGAAGGGCTATTAACACACCAATAGTGGACATAATCATGGGTGAATTCAGACCATTCCCAATAGGTAATTTGAAAGAGTAAAGAGAAATTGTCCCAAAAATAAGGATTTTGAGAAGTCAGCCAAAAGTTTAAAACATAAGTTATATCATAGAAACAAGACGGTAGATGAGGCATTTGAAAGAGTCAAATCAATAGATTGTCTCTATTTAAAAAATGAAAAGAGATGAAAGAACATACTATACAAGGACAAAGATTTATAACAAATTATAACTGTCCTGAAACAAATATCCTATTATAGGAAAGGAACTACCACCTAATCAAAACATTGCCTATAAAAAGTATGGTACAAAAAATTTCAAGAATATTTCAGCATCTACGTTCTATGTAGGGCACACGAAAAGAACATTAAAAACTTGGGTTTTTAAAACATAAAAAAATATAAAGAGAGAAAATACAGAATATGGTCTAGGAGGGCATTATGAGAAGTATCATAATAAGAACCCACATTAATTCACTATAAAAGCAATTGAACCAATACCAGTAAACTCAGGTAATGACAGATTGCTGGAGTTATGCAAAAGGGAAATTTATTGGATTAATTTATTGAATACTAAAAATCTTTATGGATTAAAATAGGATATAGGGGTAGATTTAATAAGCAGCGTATGCTGCTTTCTATGCCTGTAGTTTCCGGCTATCTGGAAATATAAGTTAAAAAGCAAGGGTCATAAGACTGCTGCTCCTTAACTTGTCCACCACCTTTCACAAGAAATGCTTGTGCGATGTTAAATGACGACAGCGTATGTTGTCGGCATTTAGCAATATTGGGCCCATAGACCCCATAGATTTAGCAGCTTTTTAAATAAAATAATACTGGTTGGAGAAAGAGTACTATTAAGTCCCAAGACTGGTACAGTGACCGTTTCCAGTTTTCATTCTTTATAAAGTTTTTATTTTATGTATTTACCATATTTTTATTTCTTTTTTACAACGGTTCTTAAAAAAAAATTATAGACAGTTTCCACTTTTTATAAAAAGAGATATAGGATTGTAAAGTTAAGATCAGTTAATAGTTTTATTAAATCAACCACAATATAACATTTATGAAATATCTGTGTCAAAAAAACAATAAAGTAATGAAGATCAAACTCCATCCATTATATTAAGAAGGTGGACTCTGAGGGTGGAAAAACATTATTCTCTAATGAAGTGGGCATAGGTCTCAGGAAACATGTAAGAAACCACGCTGACACCTCACTTTCAGTTTCGCTTGTTGGATTTCCAGCTTGTGGCAGTACAAGCGAAGACACCGAAACACCGGACCACCAGGGAACTATACACCCCCATCCCATAACAGCGTTCTTATCTTTGTAATAGGGATTAAAGGAGTTTGTGTATAATCACAAAACAAGAATAATATTATCATGCAAAGTTTAACAAACAGCTCTCTTATTTTTTAAAGAAAACCAAGAGGGATTGCATATTATTAATAATTTATAAGCATTAAAAATACTGGATATTTTAAAATGCACTAAGTTATGAAAGGTTAATAAATTACTCCATTGGCAAAATTACAGAGTTTTTTTTAAAAATGTTATTACTTTTTTACTAGCTATCTGATTCTGAATTTTAACATGACATTAATTTTAAATATAACACAATAAAGCATACATTTTGAAGTATACATCTGACACAAAGCAAAGCAGATTTATTTTTGCAGTAATTGAATTATTAGCGCAATTTCTCTGTATTGATATTGTGCTCCTTTCTCAACCTCTACAAAACTATTCCTTATTGCCACCATTTCCACAGATAGGGATTGATAACCCCTCCGGATTAAATATATACCTCATAAAGATGGGATATATTAAAGTGATGGTAAAGTTAAATGATAATAGTAACAATAATTTTAATAAAAATGGAAATAATGGGCACTTTCGTTCATCAAAATCATTGTAAAAGCTAAAAATATAAATAATTACCCTTTCATGTTGTTATGCATTGCGCTGTTCCTCCGCCCGTAACACATAGTCTATGTCTGTGTTTAATGACGAATCATGCTGTAGCCAATTGTATTGCACCAATCGTAAGCGCGGGACACAATAAGCAATATCACGTCTGCTCTAACTAGCGCTCATATTACAGCTTGAAAGTAAACAGGCACATTCAAATGCAAATAAAAAATAGCGCTCAACGGATTGCCGTGCCTGATGACCTAGTCTAAAGTCTAAGGCATTGGTTCCCTAACTTTTTCAGGTCACTGGCCCCTTGGTTTTAAAAACTGACTATCAGCGCCTACCTAACATAACCCATGAAAATATTATTTAAACCAGGGTCCCCATTAGTGATGTTGCGAACTTAAAAATTTGGGTTCGCTAACGGCGGACGCGAACTTTTGCAAAAGTTTGCGAACTAGCGAACCGGGCGAACCGCCATAGACTTCAATAGGCAGGCGAATTTTAAAACCCACAGGGACTCTTTCTGGCCACAATAGTGATGGAAAAGTTGTTTCAAGGGGACTAACACCTGGACTGTGGCATGCCGGAGGGGGATCCATGGCAAAACTCCCATGGAAAATTACATAGTTGATGCAGAGTCTGGTTTTAATCCATAAAGGGCATAAATCACCTAACATTACTAAATTGTTTGGAATAACTTGCTTTAAAACATCAGGTATGATGTTGTATCAATCAGGTAGTGTAAGGGTTACGCCCGCTTCACAGTGCGCAGTGTAGGTGATATACCTGCCCTGACCATGCTTTGCAGACCAGGTATCAGTGGTCAGATGGACCCTTGCCCTAACACTGTGTGCCAGACATGCCATTATAGCAGACTTATATGGCTTTGGCGTTGCTTTTTGGTAATTAGAAGGCTGCTAAATGCCACTGCGCACCACATGTGTTTTATGCCCAGCAGTGAAGGGGTTAATTAGGGAGCATGTAGGCAGCTTGTAGAGTTAATTTTAGCTTAAGTGTAGTGTAATAGACAACCCAAAGTATTGATCTAGGCCCATTTTGGTATATTTCATGACACCATTTCACCGCCAAATGCGATCAAATTTAAAAAAAACTAAAAAAAAATTGCAATTTCAGGTTTCTCACTGAAATTATTTACAAACAGCTTGTGCAATTATGGCACAAATGGTTGTAAATTCTTCTCTGGGATCCGCTTTGCTCAGAAATAGCAGATATATATGACTTTGGCGTTGCTTTCTGGTAATTAGAAGGCCGCTAAATGCTGCTGTGCATCACATGTGTATTATGGCAAGCAGTGAAGGGGTTAATTAGGTAGTTTGTAGGAAGCTTGCAGCCTAGCCTAGCTATCGATTTCCCTATTAAATCAGCAGCAGCTACACTGTCCCTCCTCTCACTAAGAATGCAGCTTCCAAATGAATCTAAAATGGATGCTGTCCAGGAGGTGGGAGGGTCTGGGAGGGAGGGTCTGCTGCTGATTGGCTGTAATGTGTCTTCTGACTGTGAGGTACAGGGTCAAAGTTTACTCAATGATGACGAATAGGGGGCAGATCGAACATCGCATATGTTCGCCCGCCGAGGCGAACGCGAACATGCTATGTTCGCCGGGAACTATTTGCCGGCGAACTATTCGCGACATCACTAGTCCTTATTTATTAAATTCCAGATGGACAAGGTTCGCCTTGTTGTCTGCTGGGTATTGCAGAGAGCAGGCAGCTTGCTGCCTGCATTTAAAATTGCACCAACAATTGCTTGTGCAGAAATGCCCCTGCTCTTGCACAGCCAATCACACAAGAGCAGAGCTTGTCAGTCATCACAATTGGATCTGGTAAGGATGATTTTACATAGTTGATGCAGAGTCTGGTCTGGCAGAGAAGTTAAGTAGCAGAGGTCTTAAATAGGGCCCCAGCAATGCACAACCATTAATAACGATAATGACACAATATAATAAACATATTCAAATTTAATTTTTTTTTTTAAATTGTATTAAAAGATTTTTTTAATTTGATTAAAACTGTATTATCTTTATCTTCTGATACCAGCTTTTTCAAGTAAATAGTCACTGTGCAAGAGTCCTTTAAACCACATTTGTGTAATGAATATAAATATTTTACATTCCAATGTTTTTTGTATTTTTAATAGTTAGATTTATATATATATCTTTATATATCTATAGCTGTATATTTTCATATAGATATTAAAAAAAAAAAAAACATCAGATATATAGATATATAAATATATAAATATTTAAAAATAAAAAGGACATTGTCTTCTATGTGTGGAACACTGGAATGTAAAATATTCATAACAACCTTCAACTTTAGTGCAGTTGATCTAATATGGTGTCAGGTACCGCGTGATCGATAAGTGTTAGGATTTGTTTTTAACAGTGTGTTCCATTGAAGTCTAGGGGGCCAATTTATCATCGGTCTGCCCGACATGATCCGCTCAGCAAATCATGTCCGACAGACATCGATGAATGCCGACAGCGTATTCTTGCGAACTGTTTGTGCAATGGGGTGTCAATCAGCCCGATCGTATAGGATTGGGTAGATTGATGTCCACAGCCTCAGAGCAGGCAGACCAGTTATGGAGCAGTGGTCTTAAGACCGCTGCTTCATAACTGCTGTTTCCGGCAAGCCTGAAGGATCGCGTGGAAACAGGGGCATCAAGCTCCATTTGGCGCTTGATAATTCGGCCCCTGGGGAAGAAGAAGTTAATACTGTTGCAATATACTGAAGTTAGCACGCATTGGACTTTCTCTCGCATGCTAACTTTTTACTTTCAACTTGTAAAATGCGTGCTAATTCAGCCTCGTTAAAATGTAACTTCGAGAACAGCTAGCATGCGAACAAAAAATTTCAATATGTTTTCTTTTCTTGTTTTTTCTTTCCATTTTTAAATGGAGGGCTATTCTATCAAAACAACAAAATAATTTATCTCTTTTCTCACTGGTGGTAGTGAGAAAATTAGAACAAGCAGCTAGTTTATCAAAATATAAGACACAAAACAAGTACAGCTTCTTCCAGAATTATTTATTTGGTTCTTCACAGAACACACTATCCTTTGAATATATTGATATAAAGACATATTATTGGCTGCCATGGGCCCCCCAAGCACTTGGCCCCTGTTGCCACTGCACCTGCTGCACCAATTGTAGTTTCGCCCCTGCAGGCAACACGTGTGTTGAGATAAGATGTGGATAGAAGTGCTTAAAGGATTGCTGACATGTACAGTCCTAGTACAAAGGTTAGGCACAGTCTCATAGTTGAAAAATACAATCAGGAATAAATAGGACTGTGATCCCTATATTCTCCAAGAGTGGAGGAACCTAGTCTAGGGCTATGTTAAGGACTAAAGAAAAACTTCATAAGCTTTAGCCCACATCTTACCAATCTATTAGCCTTGTCTACATTGCCACAGTTAGGAGTTTATAACCTAAATGAGGCATCCCTCTTCTGGAGAGACTGCCACCCATGCCTCTGATCAGGTTGGCAATGACTGGTTTGAGATACACTGAGAAAAGGTTGGATTACATGAAATAGAAATAATACTTTGGGAGGGTTATAAAATTAGATGATTACACAGACTCTACTAATACCATGGTTTGCTCGAGGTTGTAAAGGTTGCTGGTGCTAACAAATATAAGCAAAAAGCTTCATATCAAGGATGAAAGGCAGTAGCAGTAGGTAAACTAACTATCCATTAAACCCCCAGTTTCCTCATTTACACATTTCCTATCCTAGGTAGCACTAATGAGATAAAAAGGAACTAAGGGACTGCCTTGACAATATGGGGAGGCTAAATAATGATTGGGGATATTCAACATTGTCTCCAGCACCCCCACCTAAAACCACCCCTGTCTAGTTCTAAGTTATAGCATACTTTGTCAAAATGTTTTTAATGAACTGTTAGGTAATATTTTAAACGCGTTTTGCTTTGAAGACATATTTTTGTTGCATAATAAAATCCAAATTGTATTTTCTGCAAAATAAATTTACTCTTAGGGTTGCACAACAACAACAAAAATAAATAAGAAAACCTACTCTATAATTCTTTTTTCTTTTTCAAATATTCTACATCCTATTGAATTTAAGAACAGCACAGACTTATAAACTCTTCAACACTGAAGAGCAAATGTTCATTCAGCTTCAAAAATATTTCATGAAAATCCATTACTGCTTCAAGTTATTGATTGTTTTTTTTTTTCTATCTAGAAACAGAGGTAAACCACTGGCTTCAGGATCAAGCAGAGTTCATCTATAAATAGCGGCCAAGGAGAAATTTAATTTCCAAGAAAACAGCAAATGATGTGTGTTTACATCTCACAAGACTCAGTAAGATAGAGTAGCAGCTGCCACAGCTATTATGTAAAGTGAAGAAATATGTTATACACTGCAGACACAGTTTATAACACATCTCCTTCATACAGTGCATGTTCCGTAGATGAAGCCTAAAGGGATAGTCTAGTCAAAAATATACTTTCATGATTCAGAGAGAGCATGCAATTTTAAGCAAGTTTCTAATTTACTCCTATTATTAATTTTTTCTTTGTTCTTTTGATATCTTTATTTTAAAAAGCTGGAAATAAGCTTATGAGCCAGCCCATTTTTGGTATCTGGGTAGCACTTGCTGATTGGATAGCTACATTTAGACACCAATCAACAAGCGCTACCCAGGTGTTGAACCAAAAATGGTCTGGCTCCTATGCTTCCATTCCTGCTTTTTTAATAAAGATACCAAGAGATTGAAACAAAAATGATAATAGGAGTAAATTAGATAGTTGCTTAAAATTGCATGCTCTATCTGAATCTTGAAAGTTTAATTTTCACTATACTATCCTTTAAAAGACACACTGAAGTCAAAACTTTATTTCACAATGTTTGCTTAATCAGTGCAGGAGCACTAATTTGTATCCGTCCCTAATTGTTCACAGCAGATGATATAAGGTAGTTCCATTTTTTATTTCCCTGAACTACAAAACGACGTAAATAAAAATCACAATTTGAAATGCTTTTTAAACATTAATATTTTATTGGAAAGAAACAAATTATAACTTAGACCAAGCAATTTAGCAAAATATAGTTTGAATAAATACCCAAATATGCAAATAGTGACCAAGTGAAGTTCAAAAGATGTGATTTTATTTTCTATAGTTTAAATGATAAACAGCATGGGGGTCATCGGCCTAGTTTACAAGTGAAGTGGTATTTTGCTTGAGATTTCTAGCATAAATTGCACTAGAGTGAAATCCATACTACTAGCATCTGTGTGATAATGTATTACAAATTACAAGTAATGTTTTCTTGCTCGAGCGCAAGTTACAAAACCTGAAAGTAAGTTATGATGACCCCACACAGTCAAGTTGCCATTGTAACAAACCCCCCCACAAAAAACACCTCACACCTTCTTTGGGATTGAAAGACCGCAGCTCCTTTATTAACATAACTTATAACATAAATAACATTAAATAACATTAGATAACATTAACTCTTTTAACACCAACACAGTGCTTGCCCCCATTCCACGTTCCACAAGCCCCGCCCTACCCAAGGGAGGGGCTACCACCATCAAACCAACCCCCTGCTGTTGAAACAGGAAGTCCCATCACATCATAACAGGCGTAAGCCTCTACCACCCAGGGCAAGCACCCCGCCACAGCTGCGACAGTTTTTTGAAGCCTATCTCCAGGGAGGGAGGGCGGGAATTTGCCCACCGTGCTGCTCCTGCTACCAGTGCTTGTTATCTTTCAAATGTTTGTTGCTACTTCCTGTCAGCACCTTATCAACCCTTTGCTTAGCCCACCCCCTTGTCCTTTCTCTCACCCCATGCCCTGCTTCCTAGTGGGGTCACATAACCCTCTCTTCAATTTCTTTCTACAGGGTTATTCCTTGACCCCACACAGTCAAGTTGCCATTGTAACAAACCCCCCACAAAAAACACCTCACACCTTCTTTGGGATTGAAAGGCCGCAGCTCCTTTATTAACATAACTTATAACATAAATAACATTAAATAACATTAGATAACATTAACTCTTTTAACACCAACACAGTGCTTGCCCCCATTCCACGTTCCACAAGCCCCGCCCTACCCAAGGGAGGGGCTACCACCATCAAACCAACCCCCTGCTGTTGAAACAGGAAGTCCCATCACATCATAACAGGCGTAAGCCTCTACCACCCAGGGCAAGCACCCCGCCACCCCTCACCCCTCAGGTGAGGACCGCCACCCAGAGCCAAGGCCTTCTCAATCCCTTCTCTCAATGTGAAATTAAAAAGGTGTAAACCCACCTCGTTAAGGTGGACCCCATCTTTGAGATAGAAGCACTTTCCCGATTCCCCCTCAAATTCAACATGCCTCAATCCAACTCCTCCCACCCTTCTTACGTAACTGCTCACCATCCTATTTATCTTCCGTCTGGAAGCCTCCAACCTCCCAGCATCCCATGCTGACCTCCACACTACCCGGCTCTCTATCTCCGACCAGACAACAACTAAGCCCGGGAAGAGTTGCCGCAGCCGCTCCATCCCTCTCTTAATATCCTCCACCAAGTCCTTTTGAGGCATGAAGCCCAGGTCATTTCCTCCCACATGAATCACCAAGATCTGAGGGGGTGAAAACAATCTGGCATACTCCACAACCTTTCCGACTACCTGCCCCCACTTCATACCCCGGACCCCGAACCATTTTACTTCAACTTTATCCCTAGATAGTCCCAGCTGGCCTCCATCCTCCTTGACTGCGGCAGCCTTCCTGGCCCAGTAAATGTACGAATGCCCGATCACCCAACACCTCACTGGACCTGTCAAAACAAAATATAGCCGTGTCAGCTGCCGCCCCCTCCAATTACACCCTCATCCCCAACCTAACGTACCCCCGATACCTGTCCGACCTCCACCTCCCTACCCTCTTAATCACAGACACATCCAAACCCAAGCCAGCCGCCTCCGTTGCCGCCCCAATCCTGAAGGAATGTGACCCGAACTCCATTTCCCCCAGCCCCACTCTCCCCAAGGCCTTTCTGAATACCGCCATAAACTGGAACCTGGACAAGGCAGACCCATCCTCATGCACCAACAGTGGACCCACCCTGCTTGGGCGAAGGCTGAGGTACTGCCGAACTACGGCCACTGAGCAACACACTCCTCCCACTTCCCTCAACTTGATCAAGACCCCTTTTCCCAACTGGTCCGTCTTGGACCTTCTCAACCAAATCTCCACTACTCCTTCCCCCAGTGTCACCTCATCTCTGTGCAAACCTCCCTCGTCCCTCCTGTTCTGTCCCACCAACTCCGAAATCCTGAATGCTCCAAAAAATGCCAAAGTAAATGCTGTCTTAAACAGAACCTCCTCGAAATTCGAAAAACATACCTCCTTTAAACATCCCACCACCTTTACCAAAATTACAAACGATACCGGCCGTCTGCCGTCTGGCCTCCTTCTACCCCGGCACAACCCCCTCACTGCCATCCTCACCACAAAGACCTTTGTTAAGTCCCCCTGAGCCTTCTCCAATGTAGCAATCAAGCCTTTCAACCCTGTCAATATCAACTCACGCTCCCCAGACAAACCCTCATTCATCCTAGGGAGCAGCGCAGCAGCCTCACCTGCCGACTGCACCGCTGTTGCCGGTCCTAGTCTTCTCCTCTCCTCAGAGGCTCCCGCCTCTGGCATGTTGCGTCCGTCCCGACTGGAGCCCCTAGGCCTCCTGGCCGTCCCCGCTCCGTCTACCTCCAGTATGCGTCTTGCCGTCCCTCTCCTGGCAGGGGACCTCCCCCTGCCGCCTCTGCTCCTGTCCCTGGACCTCTCCACCCTGGCCCAGGTTGGCGACGACGCCTCCCTTCCTCTGCTCCTCCTGCGCATTGGCGACCGTGACCTTCTGTGCCCCCTAGCTGTGTCCTGCCACCTCAGGGGGGTGGGATCCCTCCCCGTATCACGTCCTGGCCTTGCCGTCTGTAAAGAGATCAAACCCGTCACATCATCCCCCCTTTCTGGCCTCCCCTCTCCACTTCCTGGCCTGACCCCTCCACGTGGTGGGGACAACAACCTCAAGAGCTGCGCCAGTGTATCTATCCCCCCTACCTGGCCAGCCGTCGCCGCTCCTGCCGATGTTCCCTCCAGCGGATCCTCCTCCTCCTCGAAGTCACCGCTGGCGTCCAGCTCAAGCGGTGGCTCCGTCCACAGCTCCAGATCATCGATCTAGGTACCCCCTACCCCCTCACAGCACCCCTTAGCGGACTCCCTGTCCTCTTCCCTCCCCCCTCCCTTACCATCCCTGCAGCAGATCTCCACCCTACTCCCCCCCCCCACACTGTTCCGCCTACCAGCACTCATCCCCTAACCCCTTGCTATTCCTTCCAGTTGCTAAGGATATCAACCCCTGACCCCCACCTCTCCCCTCACTAATTGCCTGTGATCCCCAGGCACCCCGCTCCCTGAACATCATCTCTCTTCCCATCCGCCTCACCTCCTATGGCCTCTGTCTCCTGTCCCCACCTACCAGCCCTCCACCTACACCTTATGCCCTTCTGCATGCTGCACTAACCCCCCCTCTCCTCTCACATTCACTTGCCAGCCTCCAACTATGCGCCTACTATCCCCACCAGTACTTGCCACATCCATCGCCCGACCAACCCCCCCCTCTGAGTGCTACCCTTTGTGGCCCTTACCCTTTCCTGGTCTGCCCCTGGCCCGGTAGTTCCACCTTGTGCCACATATTGCCTACGGGCACCCTCCTCTTAGGCCGCCCCCCCCCCCAGCCCCTCCCGGTGCAAGGCTTAAGCCCCCGGAGCCCCCCCCCCTCCCGCTCTCACCTGCTCCTCCCGATTGCGACCGGTGACCTCTGCTGCTCTCCCCTCTGGTCCCAAGGCCCGGTTGCGACCACCGGGCCGTGACGTCATCCGGACGCGCTGGTGTAGGCCGCAAGCCTGTACCCGGCCTGGCCGTCGCCTCCGGTCCCGCTGTTGCCCGCTCTCCATCCTGCAGGTCCCTGGATCTCCTGCCACTCCTCCGCAGCTGAGGCCCCGACTGCGCCTGCCGGGCCGTCTCCTCTCCTGCATCAGCCGCACTAGGCCGCAAGCCTGCCCTGGGCCTGGCCGTCCTCACAGGTCCCGCCTCTTGCCGAGCCACTTCTGGCGTCCTCCCTGAGGCCCCACCGGCTCCTCTGCCCGACCTCCGTCTTACCGCCTCAGGGCTCAAGCGCTCAGGCGGTCTGGATCTCCTCGTGGGCCTCTCACTCCTCCTGGGCCCAGCTACGCTAGGACCTGGCCTCTCCTCCTCTCCTCCTCCAGCTGCTTCCTCTGCTACGCCCAGGTGTTCCTGAATCCAGCCTGCTCCCCTCTCTCTGGCCACCTTCATCAGCTCAGCAAGTAAAGTTTCCATGACAGGTAAGCAAAGACCGTTGTGCTAATTTGCCCACCGTGCTGCTCCTGCTACCAGTGCTTGTTATCTTTCAAATGTTTGTTGCTACTTCCTGTCAGCACCTTATCAACCCTTTGCTTAGCCCACCCCCTTGTCCTTTCTCTCACCCCACGCCCTGCTTCCTAGTGGGGTCACATAACCCTCTCTTCAATTTCTTTCTACAGGGTTATTCCTTTCCCATTGTGAAGTTACTGACTACCTACCAGTTTCATGTTAAACATATGCAAATCACCTATACAATGGATATTCAGCAAGTCTACAGGTGGTTGCATAGATTTCAATGTACAGTGGGAAATGAGAATATCTACATGTGTAAAATTGTTGATTATAAATAACACATTTTTTTCTAACTTTCTATTGCTAAAAACATTTTTTTTGTTTGGTAAGGTTCTGCTCTAGAAACAAGATTGACAGTATGGAATAATTATATCTTGCATTAAAAAATGGTGAGGCTTTTCCCATTTCTAATAGTGGCTTTTAAACATTTTATACACTGTAAACCATGTTTTGTAAAAAGGCGTCATTTCTATGATTGATCCTGCAATCCCTGTCTGTACAATGATAACTTATAGTTATGGAAGAATGAGGTGGCTCATTTTGTTTCAAAGGTAGGAATGGCAGCTTTTTACAAAACACGTTTTACAGTGCGAGAAGCACATACAGTAACATGCTATAAAACAGATATGAAGATAGCTTTAATGAATCTAGTCCACTGTATGTTAAACACATCTAAAATATAATTACTGTATTTTGTCCATGCATGAAGGTGATGTTCTTTGTAAAAAGTCTTGAAATAGGGTAAAATAAAAACAGAGGCAAGTTTTGTGGTTTATGAAGTCCTGTATGTAACGAGGACTTTATCAGTGCTTTTCACTTTGGTTAATATTTCCAGTGTTAATGTTTTTATCGCTTGAGTACAAGGATTAATTATTAACTTGTAATCCAAGTGCGAGTTTCCACTTTGTGCTTGTCATAGAAAGTATATACTGCGCATTAGTTACTTTGAGATATTTCTTTTACTTAAGACTTTTTGCAACTTCGAGGCAACGATAGCACTCCACTAGGTCATTATTTGCTATGGGCAAGATTAAGAGTGGAGCGCTAACAGTTACGCACGATCGATAAGGGGTTTATCGCGGGTGTTTGCGCTTGTCAGGTTTACTGCTCGTATTACAAGTTAAAAGTAAACGCAATTATGCTCAAGCGATTTACACGATTTACGCTAGAATGATTATCGCGTCATCAAAGCTATGTTTAACTGTTTAATGAAACAAAAAAGTGTCACAAAACACATCAAAAATACATTACAAAGTACACTTACACTCATAATAACACTAAATAAAAAAACGTATTAAAATAAATTATTGCACACACAAGTTATAAGGGCTCAAAGATATGAGGTCTCAGGTGTTGGGGAAAAAAAAGGCAGGCTACCATTATCAGCAAACCAACCGTTTGGACTTATTGTGCCGTAAATTGTTTTGGGAAGAAAATATACACACTATTCAATACTCTCCTGTTCCCATTAGCTAAAAAATAATACACTTGCTTCACAATCTCACTATTCAGGATCGGCACCTTACCCATGTTATAAAATTAAATATTTATACATCAGATTAATATTTATGTACCTTTGTTTCTTTCATATGTTTAAAGTGTTCTAATTGAAAACCACAAGCTTCCAGACAGATTAAAATATGATGGACAATGGGACACTCCTATCTCCAATTAAGGGAGCCTGCACAAGTGACATTGGAGAGTTACAGTTTATGGCCTCTAGTTATCAAGCCGTCAACCTCAAATACGCTGGAAGTCCGCAGCGTATTTGTGGCGAGGCTGATTCGCCTTAGTTATCAAGCCCTACACACCGACAAAAGTAGAATATAGTGACGTAAGCTTCGATCCGCCGGACTCAGTCCGACACAGATCGATTCTTACGTCACTCCAGATGTTCCGCACACAAGTTCGGCACAATCTAACTACTTTTGATAGTTATCAAAAAACTAGCAGGTACACTCGGCACTTTTCCGGCCCAGCGTACCTGGTTTTCAATCCCATAGGAATCAATGGGAGTCTGACCATAGCGAAAGTTCATGTTCGCTGCTGCCCGACATCCCATTGATTACTATAGGAGCTGTCTGCACCTAACACCCTAACATGTACCCCGAGTCTAAACACCCCTAATCTGTCCCCCCTACACCGCCGCGACTAAATAAATGTATTACCCCCTAAACCGCCGCTCCCGGAGCCCACCGCCACTCTAATAAACTGATTAACCCCTAAACCGCCACTCCCGGACCCCGCCGCCACTATAATAAATATGTTATCCCCTAAACCTCCGCTCCCGGACCCCGCCGCTACCTACATAATACCTATTAACCCCTATCCTGCCCCCCTACACCGCCGCCACTATAATAAATTTATTAAAACCCCTATCCTGCCCCCCCTACACCGCCACAACTATAATAAAATTATTAACCCCTAAACCTAAATCTAACCCTAACACCCCCCTAACTTAAATATTAATTAAATACATCTAAATATTATAACTCTTATTAACTAAATTAATCCTATTTAAAACTAAATACTTACCTTTAAAATAAACCCTAATATATCTACAATATAAATAATAATTATATTGTATCTATTTTAGGATTTATTTTTATTTTACAGGCAAATTTCAATGTATTTTAACTAGGTACAATAGCTATTAAATAGTTATTAACTATTTAATAGCTACCTAGTTAAAATAAAGAGAAATTTACCTGTAAAATAAAAACTAACCTAAGTTACAATTACACCTAACACTACACTATCATTAAATAAATGATTCCTATTTAAAACTAAATACTTACCTGTAAAATAAACCCTAAGATACAATTACATTGTAGCTATTTTAGGATTTAAATTTATTTTACAGGTAACTTTGTATTTATTTTAGCTAGTTAGAATAGTTATTAAATAGTTATTAACTATTTAATAACTACCTAGCTAAAAGAAATACAAAATTACCTGTAAAATAAATCCTAACCTAAGTTACAATTAAACCTAACACTACATTATCATTAAATTAATTAAATAAATTACCTACAAATAACTACAATTAAATACAATTAAATAAACTAACTAAAGTACAAAAATAAAAAAACTAAGTTACAAAAAATAAAAAAAATACGTTACAAACATTTAAAAAATCTTACAACAATTTTAAGCTACTTACACCTAATCTAAGCCCCCTAATAAAATAACAAAGCCCTCCAAAATAAAAAAATGCCCTACCCTATTCTACATTAAAAAGTTAACAGCTCTATTACCTTACCAGCCCTTAAAAGGGCCTTTTGCGGGGCATGCCCCAAAGAATTCAGCTCTTTTGCCTGTAAAAATAAAATACAACCCCCCCAACATAAAAACCCACCACCCACATACCCCTACTCTAACCCAAACCCCCCTTAAATAAACCTAACACTATTCCCCTGAAGATCATCCTACCTTTAGCCGTCTTCAGCCAGCCGACCACCGATGGAACAGAAGAAGACATCCGGAGTGGCAGAAGTCATCATCCAAGGGGCGCTGAAGAAGTCTTCCATATGATTGAAGTCAACATCCAGGCGGCGCTGAAGAAGTCTTCCATCCAATTGAAGTAATCATCCAGGCGGCGTCTTCAATCTTCATCCATCCGGAGAGGAGCGGAGCCATCTTCAGACAAGCCGACGCGGAGCCATCTTCTTCCACCGACGACTGAACGACGAATGACGGTTCCTTTAAGTGACGTCATCCAAGATGGCGTCCCTCGAATTCCAATTGGCTGATAGGATTCTATCAGCCAATCGGAATTAAGGTAGGAAAAATCTGATTGGCTAATTAAATCAGCCAATCAGATTGAAGTTCAATCGGATTGGCTGATCCAATCAGCCAATCAGATTGAGCTTGCATTGTATTGGCTGTTCCGATCAGCCAATAGAATGCGAGATTAATCTGATTGGCTGATTGGATCAGCCAATCGGATTGAACTTCAATCTGATTGGCTGATTCAATTAGCCAATCAGATTTTCCTACCTTAATTCCGATTGGCTGATAGAATCCTATCAGCCAATCGGAATTCGAGGAACGCCATCTTGAATGACGTCACTTAAAGGAACTGTCATTCATTGTTCAGTCGTCGGTGGAAGAAGATGGCTCCATGTCGGCTCGTCTGAAGATGGCTCTGCTCCGCTCCGGATAGATGATGATTGAAGACGCCGCCTGGATGAGGACTTCAATCGTATGGAAGACTTCTTCAGCGCCCCTTGGATGATGACTTCTGCCGCTCCGGATGTCTTCTTCTGTTCCATCGGTGGTCGGCTGGCTGAAGACGGCTAAAGGTAGGATGATCTTCAGGGGGGTAGTGTTAGGTTTATTTAAGGGGGGTTTGGGTTAGAGTAGGGGTATGTGGGTGGTGGGTTTTAATGTTGGGGGGGTTGTATTTATTTTTTTATATTTTTTAAATGTTTGTAACTTAGTTTTTTTATTTTTTGTACTTTAGTTAGTTTATTTAATTGTATTTAATTGTAGTTATTTGTAGGTAATTTATTTAATTAATTTAATGATAGTGTAGTGTTAGGTTTAATTGTAACCTAGGTTAGGATTTATTTTACAGGTAATTTTGTATTTCTTTTAGCTAGGTAGTTATTAAATAGTTAATAACTATTTAATAACTATTCTAACTAGCTAAAATAAATACAAAGTTAACTGTAAAATAAATATAAATCCTAAAATAGCTACAATGTAATTATTAATTACATTGTAGCTATCTTAGGGTTTATTTTACAGGTAAGTATTTAGTTTTAAATAGGAATCATTTATTTAATGATAGTGCAGTGTTAGGTGTAATTGTAACTTAGGTTAGTTTTTATTTTACAGGTAAATTTCTCTTTATTTTAACTAGGTAGCTATTAAATAGTTAATAACTATTTAATAGCTATTGTACCTAGTTAAAATAAATTGAAATTTGCCTGTAAAATAAAAATAAATCCTAAAATAGATACAATATAATTATTATTTATATTGTAGCTATATTAGGGTTTATTTTACTGGTAAGTATTTAGTTTTAAATAGGATTAAATTAGTTAATAAGAGTTATAATATTTAGATGTATTTAATTAATATTTAAGTTGGGGGGTGTTAGGGTTAGGGTTAGACTTAGGTTTAGGGGTTAATAATTTTATTATAGGTTGCGGCGGTATAAGGGGGGCAGGATAGGGGTTAATACATTTATTATAGGTGGCGACGGTGTAGGGGGGGCAGATTAGGGGTTAATAAGTTTAATATAAGTGGCGGTGGGGTCCGGGAGCGGCGGTTTAGGGGTTAAACAATTTATTTAGTTGTGGCGGGTTCTGGGATCGGCAGGATAGGGGTTAATACATTTATTATAGGTGGCGGCGGTATAGGGGGGGAAGGATAGGGGTTACTAGGTATAATGTAGGTGGCGGTGGGCTCCGGGAGCGGCGGTTTAGGGGATAATACATTTATTATAGTTGTGGCGGTGTCCGGGAGTGGCGGTTTAGGGTTTAATAACTTTATTTAGTTGCGGGGGGCTCCGGGGGCGCCGGTATAGGGGGTAGAACAGTGTAGTTTAGTGTGAGTGCTTAGTGACAGGCTAGCAATAAAGCTGGAAAAAAGTCGAAGAGCAGAGAGATCGGATGAGTAATAACTATCACAGTCCGCTGCTCATCGCCCCGTACTTGGTGCGCAGCTTTTTGACAGCTTTATTGATAACTTTGGCGAGATTATTCAGGTCCGCAGCGGCAATGGTAGGCGAGCTTAGGCGGGCGTATTGGGGCCGGCGATGGCAGGTAAGTAGACACGTTGATAACTAGAGGCCTATGTTTGATTACCCTCACTCTTGGACTAACCCATGAGTTTCAATATTGTCCTAGAATGTAACTACATTGTTATCTGTCAATATTTTATTTGCATTGTAAAATGTCAAAATATTTTGGTTTAAATAAAGCTTGTTGGAAAAAAAAGGAGGCAGGCAAAGGGCTTTAACATAGAGATGCATACATATACATGTCTAAATATAAATATATATATATGTGTGTGTGTGTGTGTGTGTACATATGTGTTTATGTATATATATATATATATATATATATATATGTGTGTGTATATATGTATTTACAGACATATCTACACATATAAACACATAAATACATATGTACATATACATATATATATAGTGCATTGGAGCCCTTTGCAGTTAAAGGGACAATAAAGTTATAATTAGACGTTCATGATTTAAACAGAGCCTACAATTTTAAACAACTTTCCAATTTACTTCTATTATTTAATTTGCTTCCTTCTCTTGTTATCCTTTGCTGAAAGGTTTATCTAGAGAAGCTCAAGAGCAGCAAAGAACCTAGGTTCCAGCTGCTGATTGGTGGCTGCATATATATACCGGTTGTCATTGGCTCACCCATGTGTTCATTTAGAAACCAGTAGTGCATTGCTTCTCCTTCAACAAATGATACCAAGAGAATGAAACAAATTTGATAATAGAAGTAAACTGTAATGTTGTTTAAAATTGTATGTTCTACCTAAATCATGAAAGAAAAGTTTTGGGTTTCATGCCCCTTTATGTAGATGAAAACATGTAAAAGCATATTTCTGCAATATTCATATGTAATAAAGTTAATACTCGAGAAGGAGCATTAGATACCGCTCCAATAGTAATCTGGCCCTATATGTTTCACACACTTTCCGATTCCACATTTAGTATCGACTCACTGTTCGCAAACATCAAAATTAGGATTTATAACTATGCTATTCAATTATTTCTCACTGCAATTTACAGTGACATTAAGGAGTGTTTAAGTACAACCCTTTAAAAAGTTTTTGCAGAGAATGTCCATCAATATGTTTCTTGCAGGGCTCCTCTGAATTCATGGATTGGAATTGAAGATGATAGTAAGGCTCCTTTCTATCCTTTAGAAGTTGAGTTAAGTAATACAATCGTTAGGTGAGAGTAAGAGAGGAGTGAAAGAGGAAAGACGAGGGCAGGGGGACTGAAAAAAAGGTGAGGGAGGGATGGAGGAGGAGACCACAAAGACGCTGATGTTTGGCGAGAATTAATCAGGTGTTTTATATTGTTGTATGTACATTATTGAGGTGAGGTAGAGGTTGATAGTGAAGTTACCTGGTTACAAGAATGTATATAGTTTTCCAAAAGGAATATAACTTATCTAAAGGAGGGGCTCTTGCTATTTTGTAAGTGGCCACATTATTCTAGGGGTAACATCTCTGATACTCTATCCTTCCACATAGTTCCCGAGGGTATTGTTGGAATTTTCCAAAGATGCTTTATAAGTGAATTAGCTGCATTTAAGCCAATCTGAAATAGCGTCAATCTGAGTTTGCTGAGGATTTTTGGTAAGCCATTCACTAATGTTATTCTAGTTGTTAGATGTACATTTTTATTATTATTATTATAGGTTATTTGTAGAGCGCCAACAGATTCCGCAGCGCTAATATATTCAATATAGAGCTAATCTTGGTTTCTACTGTGTGCCAAAACATTTGTAGTTTGTTGCAGTGTCCCCATATGTGTATTAGACTACCATTCTCACCACAACCCCTCCAACATTTTGTTTAGGCTACTATATACTATATATATCCTAGATACTATTTAGTAGAAATGGGGTCAAGAACCATTTAAGAAGTACTTTATAATTTAACTCATGAATCTGTGGGGAAGTAGAAGACTTACGGGTTCGAGTGAATATTGTGTTCCAGTCCTTGATGTCTAATAGTGTATCTAGATCTATATGCCATCGGGTGATATAGTCTGGTTGGTTTGTTTTCCCCTGCGTTATTAGCAATTTTCTTGATATTGAAAGGGGGTTTTTGGCTGTATTTCCATTTAGGCATATTGTTTCGAATGCGGTTAAAGGTCTAAGTAGATCTGATTTATGGGGACATGTTGCTATAAAATGCGATATCTGAGCACATCTTTACCAGTTAATGAAGGTCCCTCTACTAAGGTCATGTAGTTGTTCTCTCTCCCTTAAAGTGATGGCAAATTTTCAACAATTGGCTAATATATTATTAATCCTCAGTTATGTCTAACCTAAATCGCTATGTTTTCCTTATTTACCTTATTTCTTTCTATAATAAATTATATTTTACTTACAGAGCATTATTGCTCATTGTTCCGCCCTGTCATTACTTCCTGTTATTATCTATAGCTGGACAGATAGCTGAACCACCCCTCATGACGTCATTGTATTGGAATGTAATTCTTCAACTTTCGCTATGCACATGCGTTTCATTCTGTATGCAATACATTGTATTTAATGTATTTTATACATTGTAGTCTTTGTTAGCGCAGCGCTTTGGAAGACAGAATTTAAGCGGAGCTTCTGTATTTAGCACAATAGATAAAAAACGGTTCTAATTGTAATTGAACGGAAAATATTATTCTGCAATATGCAACATTAGAGTTCTATACACACCTACATACTGTTTAGCTGTTTTTAGTACCCGTTATTTTGTTCCCAATAATTTACATTATAAATAGTACTCATTTCAAATTCAATGCACAATTGAAATATCTTAAATAATAATGATATAATTTCATAATGACAGTAAAATCTTTATATAATCATAACCTATTTGTATGAATTTTTATTAACTCTAATATCCTTCTTAAAATGTTATATTTATCAAAATATGTGATAGCCTTTATTCACTTTTGTCCTTTAAATATGTATATATTTATTAGATTACTTTAGTCATAGGTATACTCTTAAATCTAGTGCTAACATTTATTTTTGAAAATCATCAATAACATTTTATAACACTGAATTCTATCAACCAATCGGAATTAAGGTAGAAAAAATCCTATTGGCTGATCCAATCAGCCAATAGGATTGAAGTTCAATCCTATTGGCTGATTAGAACAGCCAATAGGATTGAGCTTGCATACTATTGGCTGATTGGAACAGCCAATAGAATGCGAGCTCAATCCTATTGGCTGATTGGATCAGCCAATAGGATTTTTTCTACCTTAATTCCGATTGGCTGATAGAATTCTATCAGCCAATTGGAATTTAAGGGACGCCATCTTGGATTACGTCATTTAAAGGACCCGTCATTGTTCCAGTCGCCGTCAAACGAAGAGGATGCTCCGCGTCGGATGTCTTGAAGATGGACCCGCTCCACTCCGAATGGATGAAGATAGAAGATGCCGCCTGGATGAAGATTTCTGATGGATAAATAACTGAAATCCCAGAAAATGTCACCAAAACAAAAAACAGGGGATAGAAAATCTACTAAAAATATTAATATTTCTGGCCCATCAATACTGGAAGAAGAAAGTGAGGCCAATATCATTGCTAATCAAGTTTCTGCATTAATTTTTCCTAAAATGGAAGAAATAAATATAAAATTGGCTTCAATTATGGAGGAGATGAAGAGGCAAAATGAGCGGCTCATAGAAATGGAGCAAAGAATTTCATACTGTGAAGATAATTTAACTACTCAGGATACCAAACTCAATTTATTAATAAAACAAAATGTTAAATTTGAAGCTAAAGTTGAAGAATTGGAGGACAGAAGCAGACAAAACAACTTAAGGATAATTGGGCTAACTGAAGAGGTTAAACCAGAAAACTTGATACACTTTGCAGAAATAATCCTGCCTTCACTATTGGAAATAGAAGGAGGTGGAGTGAGATTTGTGGTAGAAAGAGCCCACCGGGTGGGACGAGTATTGGAAGCCTCTGAGACAAGACCAGCTAGGCCCAGAGCTGTGGTGGTGAAAAATCTGTCCTTTCAAAGCAAATGGGCTATCTTGAGAGCCTATAGAAAACTGCACCAGCTTACTTATAAAGAAGGCAGAGTTTTAAACTTGCAGGATTTTTCAAATGAGACTGCAAGCAAAAGGAAAGCATTCTTGCATATCTTTACACAGTTGGTGAAGGGAGGGAAGAACTTTTCCTTAATGTATCCAGCTAAATTGAAAATCAGAGAGGGGAACGACTTTTTTGTTTTTGAATCCCCAGATCAAGCCCAAAGATTTCTGGACAGAGATATGAAACCCAATTAGTTTTTTATTGCTGGACTACCCATCACCTCCCAGTGATGTTTTTTTCCCCTGGGGGATTAAGGATAATTTCCCGGGTTTTTATTGTTTTTTTTTCTCTTTTTTTTTGCATATTTAGATACTCATAGAGAATCCACAGGAATAATATATTAGTTTGTTTATTGAAAATATAAATGTAAAATGTAAAGCACTGTAGGCAAGGGAGTCTTTGCATAATTACAGTAGGTTAGCTCTTTTTAACTGTATAGGTTTTATGTGTTTAATTATTTAATGAAGGTTTATTTAAAATTGTTTGCATTTTTTTTTCCCCCTGGACACCTAGATACTTATATAAGAGTTCACAGGAACAATATAACAGTCTGTTTATTGAAAATATGGAAAATATGAGAAATGAATGTAAGCACAGTTGGTATATTTAGATACTCATAGAGAGTTCACAGGAATAATACACTAGTTTGTTTATTGAAAATATGAAAATGAATGTAAAGCACTGAAGGCAAGGAATTTTTTTGCACAATTGGGTTAGCTTTTTTGTAATTGCATAGGTTTTATGTGTTTAGATATTTAATTAAGGTTTTTTTTCCCCCTGCATATTTAGATACTCACAGAGAGTTCACAAGAACAATATATTAGTTAGTTCATTGAAAATATGAAAATAAATGTAAAGCACTAAAGGCAAGGGAATTTTTGCACAAATGGGTTAGCTCTTTTGTAATTGTACAGGTTTATGTGTTTAGACATTTAATGAAGGTTTTTTTTTGCATACTTAGATATTTATAGAGAGTTTATAGGAATAATATACCAGTTTGTTTATTGAAAAAATGGAAAATATGCGAAATGAGTGTAAAGCACTGAGGGCAAGGAAATCATTGCACAATTGGGTTAGCTTTTTTGTAATTGTATAGGTTTTATGTGTTTAGAGGTTCAATGAAGGTGGTTTGTTTTTTGTTTTTTTTGTTTTGTTTGTTTTTTTCTCTCCTTTGTGCATACTCAAATACTTATAGAGAGCTTACAGGAATAATATGCCAGCTTGTTTATTGAAAAAATGGAAATTATGAGAAATTAATGTAAAGTACTGAAGGCAAGGGAATTTTTGCATAATTGGGTTAGCTCTTTTGTAATTGTATAGGTTTTATGTGTCTAGAATTTTAATGAAGGTTTTTTGTTTTTTTTCCCTCTCTTTCCTTTCCCTTCTAGGGAAGGGATTCACTTTGAGGTGTTAGGAATATAGAAAGGGTAATGTGATGAGATGGGTATCTGTTCAATATGTATCAAAATGAAAGTATATGGAATAATGACTCATAAAGATGAGATAAAGATGGAAACAATAAGGAGAGGATTTAGTTGTTTTGAGGTATATGGTCTTTCCCCCTTTCCCCCTCTTTCCGCCCCCTCCCCCCTCTTTTTTTTTTTTGTTTTGTTTTGTTTTCTTTCTGAAGGAAAGTAATGGTTAAATTACCATCTTGGAATGTAGGGGGGGGGGTGTAAATTTCCCAATAAAACGCAAAGCCATTGTGAATTTCTTGAGTAAGAAGAAAGTGGATATTATAGGCCTCCAGGAAACACACCTGTCTGAGTGTGAACATCAGAAAATCAGAGCGGGATGGATAGCTGAAGTTATCGGCTCATCATATAAGAAATCTGCACGGGGGGTAGCAATTGTACTACACCAGAAACTGAATTATATAATTAAGAAAAAAATAATCGATAAGGAAGGGAGATTTGTGTTTATACATATAAATATAGATGGTAGGGATTATTTTATTGGAAACATATATGGTCCCAATAAATTAGATTGGAAATTCTGGGGGAACATCTTTAAAATTATAGATACATTTTCAATGTATGAGACAATAATTATGGGAGACTATAATATTACACCAGACTTTCTCCTTGATAGAGGGAAACTGGGGGGCAATCAGAGGAAAACAATCCCTAATCGGAATGCAAAATATGAAAAAAAATATTCAACTCTATTAGAATCATACAATTTGAGGGATGTATGGAGATTTTTCAATTTAGAATTTACGTGCCTATCAAAAACACATTTGACATTAGCTCGGTTAGATTTATTTTTGATATCCGGAACATTGATCAATAGAATTGAGGACACAAAAATCTTGGAGTTTACATTATCAGATCATGCTCCTATAGTTTTGATAATAAAGGAACCTAATAAGCCCAATTATAACTCATTTTATATGCCCAGTTATTTGAATAACTCATTTAAGTTTGCCCAGTTTTTAAAGGGAAAATGGCAGGAATTTAAGTACAACAATCTGAATTATTCAGGGAATATAGACATTTGCTGGGAAGCAGCAAAAGCTACTTTGAAAGCAGATATTACAATATACGTAATTAAAGCAAAGAAAGAAGCCCACATTAGTCAGGAGAAACTCTCAGCAGCTCTATCCTCAGCATACTCAAGAATGAGAAATTCGCCGACAAAGGAGAATAGAGAAGCTTTTTATAAAGCAGGGAAAGAAAGAGATGAGTTTTTGCTCTCTATAGCAGGGAAAGCCCTTTCGAAAGGTTCAGCATATTTTGAAAGATTCGGGAATAAAGGCAGTAAATATCTAGCGAATTTGATAAATAGAACAAAAAAAAAGGAAAACAATAGGTTTAATTAACTCAGAGGGTAAAATACAAAATAAAGTGGAAGAGATTACATTAATATTTCAGAAATATTTTGCAGATTTATATCTATCTCAATCTCCTAAAAAAGAAACTATTCAGAAGTTTTTAACAAACATTATGCTTCCAAAAATTACAGAGGAATATAAAACAGAGCTTAATGCACCTATCACTGAGATAGATATTTTAAATACCCTAAAGGCTATGAGCAAGGGAAAGGCACCTGGACCGGATGGCTTGCCACTAGAGTTTTATCTATGCCTTAAAGAGGATATTGTAGAAACTCTGAGGGAAGTATATAATCATTTCTTTATTCATAGTCAAAAGATCTCTGCACAATTTAAGTCAGCTAATATTATTCTCCTCCCTAAGGAGGGGAAAGATGTTACACAATTATCCTCTTATAGGCCAATCTCTCTTTTAAATCTTGATTACAAGATATTGAGGAAAATAATGGCGGATAGACTTAAAACTATTCTTCCAAGATTACTCCATATTGATCAGGCGGGGTTTGTAATGGGTAGAACTCCAGAAATGAATATAAGGAAGATACTCCAAGTAATATGCAAGTATAGTAGCCACAGTTGCGGGGAGAATGACTCAGCTCTGCCGGAGGCCTTCCTGCTATCTTTGGATGCAGAGAAGGCCTTCGACAGAGTCGAGTGGGCATTCATGATGGAAGTATTGGCTAGATATGGTTTTGAAGGTGGGTTTTGGGGATTAGTAGCGAATGTTTACTCTGATTCAGAAGCTTCGGTTTTGGTCAATAGCTATTTATTGTCCCCCTTCCCCTTGAAGAGGGGCACAAGGCAGGGCTGTCCTATGTCCCCATTGCTTTTTGATCTAGTACTGGAGCCACTGGCCATTCTTCTTAGGAGTTTTTTGGTAGGTGCTGAGATTGGTAAAGAAAGGGTTAAAATTTCACTTTTTGTGGATGATCTTTTAATGTTTGTTTCATCCTCAGATAAATATGTCAAGGGTATAATAGATATACTGGACTCTTATGGAGTAGTATCAGGTTACAAAATCAATTACTCATAATCCAAAATCTTATGGTTAAAGAAACCAATGGATACCCAAATATATCAATTCATAGAAACACAGAATTTAAGTTATTTGGGAATTTACTTATCATCAGATCCAGCTCAATGGTATGAATTAAATATTACTCCAGCCCTTCAACACAATATTGAAAGATTGAAACAATGGGTTAATATGCCGCTCTCATTAACGGGAAGGGTGGCAGTATTTAAAATGTTTATTCTACCCAGAATTCTCTACCTCATTAGAATGCTCCCAATAATGATAAAAGATATAGATATCCACATTTTTTTGAAAGAACTCTGGCACTTTCTGTGGAAAGGGAAAAAGCAGAGGATTAGATTAGAAAAATTATATCTTCCAATCTCTAAAGGGGGACTGGCTCTCCCTAACTTAAAAAATTATAACAATGCAGCTTTAATAAGATATCCATTGGATTGGTTAACACATGCAGATAATTTCTCGAACCGTGAAATAGAGGATGCAGCTTGTGGGCCATTATCTTTGCCATTTATTTTGCATGCTTCAGACAGGGAACTCGGTTTCAGAATTCGGACATATCCTCTTTATGAAGATATTATAAGGGCTTGGAGTATGTAGGTTATGGATATATGACCACTAGATATCTGCCCTTTTTGGGAAATCCTAGATTTATTCCAGGCTTAAGTTATAAGGTATTTCATCATTGGAGACTTAAAAATATTATATATATAAATCAATTGATCAATCCTTTATCGACACGCCCTTATAATTTCAGGGAGTTTCAGTTAAAATATGATGTGCCATCATCAGACAAGTTTTACTTTTTTCAGGCAAAACATTATCTGTTGCAAATGTTAGTCGAACAATCAAGGACCGTTCATAAACATCCGATCCTAGATTGTCCAAGAGTTAAAAAGGGTATTTTATCTATTCTATATGGAATACTACAAACCCCAGAGACGGAGAGAGTTATTGCAGATTACACTAATAGGTGGGGCAATTATAACCGTAGTACTAGTGTGATTATTCCCAAGAGCTTTGAAATTATTAAGAATATTACAAAATCAACCAATTTCAGAGAATCTCACTTCAGATTAATACACTTTGACTATATTACCCCAAGAAGTGCACAAAAATTGAATAAATGAATAGATAATAAATGTGTAAAATGTGAGGAGGTAGATCCATCTATAATGCACATGGTGTTTTCATGTCCCAAGGTTAGACAGATGTGGGGTAAAATTGAATATTTCCTTCTTATGGTTACAAAGAAGAAGATTCACTTATTGGGAGAAAATTCTATCTTCTTAAATAAGGAGGTTAACTGGGGGGTAAACACTAAATTTATACAGTGGGTCATAATTTTAACAAGATCCTTACTCTATGCAAATTGGGTCAATGATAAGATTCCCTCCATAGGAACAGTAAAAAAAAAGCTACTCAGACAGCTGTTCCTGGAGGCCTACGATACTAAATTTTATAACAAAGGAAATGTTTTGAGTTACAAGAAAACATGGCTGGGATTTATTAAGTATATGGGGGAAGATGCTGTGTTAAGTATATCACAAATAATCCCACTGTCCGTGGGAAGCAAGGAAGTATTGGGTTAATTTGCCCCCTTTTTTTTCTCTCTCTCTTTTCTTTTATGCTTGGAGGGGTGGGGATGAGTGGGGAATGGACAGGTTCCATATTTGTTTGAATCGATAAGATAATAGTACGAAAATATTTAGCGTCTTGATTAAAGATTGTTGAATTATAGTGGAAAGAGAATGAAGTGAAAGAAGGGGAAACAGTGGGGTACCATAAATCAGTGATGGTTAACTATTTAGATGTAATAATATTCCAAATGACTTTTTTCTTGTTATGTGTTTGAAGTTTTGCTCACACTCTTATCTTTTTCATTTTTCTTTTGTACATTTTATACAATTTTTCTAATAAAGAATTAAAAAAAAAAAAGAAGACTTCTGGCCATCTGGAGGACCTCTTCTTCCCGGATAGGATGAAGACTTCGGACCATCTGGAGGATCACTTCTGCCTGGCCGAGTGAAGACGTCTCAAGGTAGGGTGATCTTCAAGGGGGTAGTGTTAGGTTTTATTAAGGGGGGATTGGGTGGGTTTTAGAGTAGGATTGGGTGTGTAGGTGGTGGGTTATAATGTTGTGGGGGTATTGTATTTTTTTTTACAAGTAAAAGAGCTGATTACTTTGGGGCAATGCCCCGCAAGAAGCCCTTTTAAGGGCTATTTGTAATTTAGTGTAGGGTAGGGTTTTTTATTTTGGGGGGCTTTTTTATTTTATTAGGGGGATTCGATTAGGTGTAATTAGTTTAAACAAATTGTAATTATTTTATTATTTTCTGCAATTTAGTGTTTTAGTAATTTAGTTTATTTAATTTAATTGTAATTAATTGTAGTTAATTTTGGTAATTTATTTAATTATAGTGTAGTGTTAGGTGTAATTGTAGCGTAGGTTAGGTTTTATTTTACAGGTAAATTTGTATTTATTTTAAATAGGAAGTTATTAAATAGTTAATAACTATTTAATAACTATTGCACCTAGTTAAAATAAATACAAACTTGCCTGTAAAATGAAAATAAACCCTAAGATAGCTACAATGTAACTATTAGTTATATTGTAGCTAGCTTAGGGTTTATTTTATAGGTAAGTATTTAGTTTTAAATAGGAATAATTTATTTAATTATAGGAATATTTATTTAGATGTATTTAAATTATAATTAAGTTAGGGGGTGTTAGGGTTAGGGTTAGACTTAGATTTAGGGGTTAATAACTTTATTATAGTGGTGGCAACGTTGGAGGCGGCAGATTAGGGGTTAATAATTGTAGGTAGGTGTCGGCGATGTTAGGGACTGAAGATTAGGGGTTAATAAAATTTAACTAGTGTTTGCGAGGCGGGAGTGCGGCGGTTTAGGGGTGTAACAGGTGTGTGACAGTTTGTTAGTGATTCCATTTTCACAAAGTAGTTTTTTACTACAATTTATGATTAAGTTATCTAGCAAGTTAAAAGTATGTTTTCCAAGGAAAAATCTCAGTGAGTGTTTCATTTTTAAACATAGGTAGTAGCTCATGGCTTTGAGTAAAACCTATATTTAGTATGAGGTTAATATAAAAGTCATTTAACATGAAAAAATAGAACTATTTAACCCTGGCAGCAATTGGTAGTTCAACTTGGTCAGATATGATTATAAACAATAAATGCTTTCATTGCAATGAGAGAAGGAGAAAATCGGCTTAAGGAAGTAATGGTTGAAAACAGAACTAAATAAAAACTTCTAGCTTACTAGTTCTGAAGTAGAGTAAGTAGTAAATATTTGAAGAGAGAGCTCTCGGTAAGAAGAGGTTCCATTAAGGAGAAAGTGCACCAAGCAGAGATGCTGTAGAGGAGGCTATCAGATGTGCTGTGAGACACTGCAGGTGCGGCTCGTGGGAGTGACGTCACTCGGACGCAAGGGAGAGAGAGCTGCTGCAACACGTCAGGGTCAGGCAGAAGGAGGCTCCGGTTCTCACAGAGGAAGGAATCCTCAATACCAAAGTGTCCAAACAAGGTGGAAAGGCAGACTGGAAACAGGTTAGCGAAAGCTAAAGTTTCAGTACGTAGTGGAGTAACACAGGCTGGATACAACAATACCAAGCATTGGTATGAGGTATCCAGCGTAATTTATACGCTCTTGAAGGAAACCTCCCCTTAAAGGGGTATTATGTTACAGGACTCCCCCCTAAAAGGAACCACTCCGGGGTTCAAGGTCTGGGTCGATCCGGGAATCTCCTATGAAAAAGGGAGACTAACCTAGGAGCAGAAAGGTTAACCAAAGGTTCCCAGGAATCCTCTTCAAAAGGATACCCCTTCCAATGCACCAGGTACTGAAGATGACCAAAGACTTTCCTGGAGTCAAGAATAGCCCCAACCTCATATTCAACATCTGGAGTAATAGGCAACACAGGAGTAGTAGGATCCACAGGGTTACGAAGTGTTTTGTAGGGTTTGAGCAACGATACATGAAATGTGTGATGTATTCTAAGAGAGGAGGGCAATTGGAGAGTGAAAGCATTCTCATTTACCAGTTTAATGATGGGAAAAGGACCGATAAAAAGTCTATTGAATTTCCTGCTGGGTACAGAAATACGTAAGTTTCTTGTTGAGAGCCAGACAAGATTGCCAACAGCATAAGAAGGTGGAGATCGATGGCTGAGGTCATAATATTTCTTTTGTCTCTGTTGAGCGAGTTTGATATTATCAGAAAGTAGAGAAAATGTCTCAAGCATTGTGTTGGTAAGGTCATCAACAACTGGACAGTCGGTGATGACTTCTGGGTGAAGATGGAAACTGGGAAGGTATCCATAATTGGCGAAAAAAAGAGTAGTTTTTATGGTCGAATGGTAGGTATTGTTATGAGCGAATTCCGCTAAGTTAAGTAGATTAGTCCAGTTATTTTGTTGTTGGTTGGTGTAACATCTTATGTACTCTTCTAACCAATGGTTTGTGCTCTCAGTTTGTCCGTTTAATTGGGGATGGAATGCAGTTGAAAGCCGGTGGTCAATTTTGAGGGATAAGCATAATTGTTTCCATACTTTGGAGGTAAATTGTGAACCTCTGTCGGATGTTATAGTGTTCGGAATTCCATGAAGGCATATGACATGTTTTATCAGAAGGTTAACGGTTTCCAGGGCGGTTGGTAACTTATGATAAGGCACGAAGTGTGCCATTTTGGAGAAAAGATCAACAATTACAATTATCGTGTTGTTCTTTTCTGATACAGGTAGATCTACAATGTAGTCTATAGCAATGTCCTTCCAGGGTCTGTCTGAGACTGGTAAGGAGAGGAGGAACCCTGTAGGTTTATTCCTATCAGTTTTACAGGTTGTACAAACTGAACACAAGTTTACGTATTTATTTATGTCTGTGGTAATATGTGGCCACCAATAAGATCTTGTAATTAAATCGTAAGTCTTGTTCATACCGGGGTGGCTAGATAGAGGTGATTCATGACAAGAGGAAAGTATCTGTTCTCTTAGGGAGGGGGGAACATAAAGTTTAGTGTTATGGTAGTATAACCCATTCTCCCCTTGTATTAAATTATACTGTACTTTAGTATCATCTGTAAGTTGTTTTTCTTTTACTTCAGTGGTTGATATGGCTAGGGTTCCTACTATGTTATCTAACGGAACAAGTGGTTCATATGTCTGATTCCTAGGTGGAGGAGTAGGAAGCCTGGAAAGAATGTCAGCCTTAGTATTTTTTAAGGCTGATCTGTAAGTTATGATATAATTAAACCTTGAAAAAAATAAACTCCACCTCACTTGTCTGGATGTTAAAGTGCAAGATGTTTTTAAGTACTCTAAGTTGCGTTGATCAGTAAATATGGTTATAGGTTCTATTGTACCCTCTAGGAGGTGTCTCCAGGTTTCAAGCGAGCTTTTAACAGCTAAGAGCTCTTTCTCACCTATATGGTAGTTTATTTCTGAGGATGATAAGACCCTTGAGTAATACGCTATGGGATGTATTACATTAGTTTTTGAATTCTTTTGAGACAGCACAGCACCTATAGCATAGAATGAGGCATCAACCTCCAATATGTACTGTGCTTGTGGATCAGGATATGCTAAAATAGGTGCAGTAGTGAAAGATTCTTTCAGAATATTGAAGGAGTGATTTGCCTCATTGTTCCACTTAAATGGAATATAAGTTTTTGTCAAATTAGTTAGTGGTTTGACTATCGAGGAGAAGTTCTTGATAAATTTTCTATAAAAATTAGAAAAACCTAGAAACTTTTGAACATGTTTTCTGGTTTTTGGTATGGGCCAATCAAGAATAGTTTGGATTTTTGTTTTTTCCATATATATTCCTTTGGATGATATGTGGTACCCAAGGAAGGTAATCTCAAGGAATGGAAAGTACACTTTTCAGGTTTAACATACAAGTGGTGAGCTAACAACCTTCAGAGGACTATCCTGACATGTTTAATATGATCAATTTCATTTGTTGAGAATATAAGGATATCATCCAAGTAGATAACTAGGAATGTATCAAGAAGATCATGGAAAATATCGTTGATGAACCTTTGGAAAGTGGCGGGGGCATTGCACAATCCAAAGGGCATCACGGTATATTCGTACAAACCATACCTGGTACGAAAAGCAGTCAACCACTCATCCCCGGATCGTTTTCGTATTAAATTGTAGGCTCCCCTTAAATCAAGCTTAGTGTAGATAGATGAACCATGTAATCTTTTGATTAGTTCAGGGATGAGTGGGAGGGGGTACCGATCTTTTTTTGTTATCTTATTTAATTCACGATAGTCAACAATTGGGCGAATGGTTTTATCCTTATTGGTAACAAAAAATATACCTGCCCCGGCAGGGGATGTGGAAGGTCCAATAAATCCCTTTCTAAGGTTTTCATTGATGTATTCCTTTAAAGTATCAAGCTCAGGCTTGGAAAGTGGAAATATGTGACCGTATGGGACCTTTGACCCAGGGATTATATCGATGGGACAATCATATTCCCTATGGGGTGGTAAAGTTTCTGCCTCTTGTTTATCGAAAACTTTTATTAAATCCGAATAAACAGAGGGGATGTTAGATTCTAACACTGATAGTAAAGGTTGGATTGGAAAACATGTTGTAGTACAATATTGAGATTTAAATTCAAGTTTTTTTTCTAACCAATGTACAAGGGGCTGATGTTTGTTTAACCAATGTAACCCTAGTACTACAGAAAAAATGGGGGAAGGTATGACATCAAAAGAAATTAATTCCTGATGTATGTCATGAGTGGTGACTAGTAAGGGGACTGTTTGGTGAGTGATGGGTCCTGACTCTAACTGCTTACCATCTATTAAATGAACTGAGACAGGTTTTTTCTTTGCAACAATGGTATTTTATTTTCTTTCACAACACTTATGTCTATATAACTGGCATAGGCTCCTGAATCCAATACGGCTCTAAGGTTGTGTCGATTTTGTCCCCACTGCAAAGAGATAGTAATAAGGAAGTAAGCAGGATTTTGTGCTGTTAGTGATATCAGGTTTTCTGAGGTAGAAAATGTCTTACCTAATCTTTGTTTCTTTAACGAAGGACAATCAGAGACAGCATGCTCCTTTGCTGCACAGTAGAGGCAGAGACTCATTTTTTTCTACGTATCTTTTCTTCAGGGGACAAGGGTTCTTTAATAAACCCTATCTCCATGGCTTCATCTTGGCTCTTATGAGAAGGTGTATAAGATTTAGGGGTTGTAACCTTTAGATATGAGTCTAGGGAATACCTTTCCTGTTTTCTTTCCCTAATTCTTCTGTCTATTTTTATAGTTAAAGACATAAGTGAGTCCAGTGTCTCTGGGATATCCAATCTGGCAAGCTCATCTTTAATGTTCTCAGATAAGCCCAATCTAAATTGATTTTTTAGGGAAACCTGATTCCACTGAGAATCCCTTTGCCAAATCTTAAATTCAGAGATGTATTCCTCAACATGCCTCTTATGTTGTTTTAAACCTCGCAGCTTAGAATCTGCTGTGAGTTGCCTGTTGGAGTCCTCATACAAATCTGACATAGCCTTGAAAAATTCATCAATTGAATTTAAAATAGGGTCATTATTTTCTAGGAATAAATCTGCCCATTGTCTGGCCTCACCTCTTAAAAAAGATATAACAGTTAATACTTTTATACGGTCATTAGGGAATGTTTTAGGTTTAAGTGTAAGAAATCATTTGCAAGCATTATGAAATTGCCTAAAAGTCTTTCTATCACCAGAAAACTTTTCAGGAGCTGGAATTAGGGGGTAAGGAGTGTTAGTGTCAGTGGGTTTGACTGCACTTAACCCTTCTTTGATAATATTTCTAAGTGTCAAGTTTTCTACCTGGAGTTCTCTAAGTCCCTGACTTAAAATATCTACTTTATTAGATAATTCTTGAAAATTAGCATTTATTTCGCCTGGATTCATCATGGTGGTTAAGTCAGCTGGATATAGTAGGCTTGGTATTCTGTAACAGGTGTGTGACAGTTTGTTAGTGATTCCATTTTCACAAAGTAGTTTTTTACTACAATTTATGATTAAGTTATCTAGCAGGTTAAAAGTATGTTTTCCAAGGAAAAATCTCAGTGAGTGTTTCATTTTTAAACATAGGTAGTAGCTCATGGCTTTGAGTAAAACCTATATTTAGTATGAGGTTAATATAAAAGTAATTTAACATGAAAAAATAGAACTATTTATCCCTGGCAGCAATTGGTAGTTCCACTTGGTCAAATATGACTATAAACAATAAATGCTTTCATTGCAATGAGAGAAGGAGAAAATCGGCTTAAGGAAGTAATGGTTGAAAACAGAACTAAATAAAAACATCTAGCTTACCAGTTCTGAAGTAGAGTAAGTAGTAAATATTTGAAGAGAGAGCTCTCGGTAAGAAGAGGTTCCGTTAAGGAAAAAGTGCACCAAGCAGAAACGCTGTAGAGGAGGCTGTCGGATGTGCTGTGAGACACTGCAGGTGCGGCTCGTGGGAGTGACGTCACTCGGACGCAAGGGAGAGAGAGAGAGCTGCTGCAGCATGTCAGGGTCAGGCAGAAGGAGGCTCCGGTTCTCACAGAGGAAGGAATCCTCAATACAAAAGTGTCCAAACAAGGTGGAAAGGCAGACTGGAAACAGGTTAGCGGAAGCTAAAGTTTCAGTACGTAGTGGAGTAACACAGGCTGGATACAACAATACCAAGCATTGGTATGAGGTATCAAGCGTAATTTATACGCTCTTGAAGGAAACCTCCCCTTAAAGGGGTATTATTTTAAAAGGGGTTAATATATTTATTAAAGTGGCGACGATGTCCGGTCGGCAGATTAGGGATTAACATTTTTATTTAAGTGTTTGCGATGTGGGGGGGGGGGGACTCGGTTTAGGGGTTAATAGGTAGTTTATGGGTGTTAGTGTACTTTTTCGCACTTTAGTTAAGAGTTTTATGTTATGGCATTAGCCCATAAAACTCTTAACTACTGACTTTTAAATGCGGTAGGAGTCTTGACAGGAGAGGCTGTACCGCTCACTTTTTCCAAGACTCGTAATACCGGCGCTAGTTGAAAAGATAGGATACGCAATTTACATAAGTGGATTTGTGGTATGTTCGATTTGCGGGAAAAAAAGTGAGCGGTACACCTGTACCTGCAAGACTCGTAATACAGCGGGCATTAAAAAGCAGTGTTGGGACCTCTCAAAGTTGCTTTTTAAGGTTAACGCAAGACTCGTAATCTAGGTGAATATTTGTTCAAAAGTTCACAATATGATACTCTAAAAGATAGGTAGGTATATTCTGAAATAAATGCATTAAAAGAACATAGTAAGAATAAACAGCAATCAATTACAATCCTATTTTTGCATAAATGCCTGTAGATCTAGTTCAATATTCAAACCCTGAGGATGCATGGAATCAAGTAGGTAAATTCAATATGACTCCCTGCGTCTCAAGGTTAGTAATCTATTTGGAAATCTGTTCGGTGGAATCCAGTCTATGATTTGTATCTTAAGGCTCCTAGGGTCCTTATTGCGCCGTAATCTAAAGTGTTCAGAGACACTATGGGTTGTTAGGCCAGCTTTAATGTTGTTAACATGCTCACTAAGCCTAGTTCATACATTCCTTTTGGTTCTACCAATGTAGATACATTTGCCACAATTACATTTGTTTTTCATATTGAAGACCTTAGATTTGTCAAAATTATGAAAAGAGCTACCTTCTTCAATGCTAACCCACATCTACTGTATATGTGCCTGGCTTCTGTTTCAACCATGTAGTAGTGGATAAAGTATCCCCATTTGTACAACGTAATTTTTTAGGTGCCAACATATTTTTCAAATCTCTGTTTTTCCTAAACGTCATTCGGGGTTTCTCCTGCAATGTCCCACCTAGAATAGGACCTGCTTTCAAAACGTGCCAATGCTTCTTGAGGATGTGTTGGATATCTTTACTGGTTGTAGGTGGTGATAAATCTGACCTCATTGTTGTGCACAGATCCATCGGGGGCCGATTTTTTTTATTTTAGGTTTCAGAATTGTCTCCCTTTTCATGTCTTTGACTCTATCTTTAGCTGTTTGTATTGGTTTCAGGTCATACCGTTTTTTGATGAATCTGGAATCTAACAGTTCCATCTCTTTATTATAATCCACCTCCCTGGTACAATTTCATTTGATTCGTTTATACTGTCCCAGGGGAATGTTAGTTTTCCACCTTGGTAGGTGGCCACTCATGGCATTTAAGAACCCATTCTTATCAGTTGGTTTGTGGTAATTGGCTACCGCTACCTTAGTATTTTCATCAATAAAAAGCAAAAGATCTAAAAATTCAACTTGTTGTTTATCAACCTTGGAAATTAATTTGATATTATGATTATTGTTATTCATATGGTTAATGAAATTACAACATTCAGTCTCTGATCCCTTCCAAATCATGACAATATCGTCGATATAGCGATAGTATCAAATCAGATTACTTATGTGGGATTATTAGCCCATATACAGGGAGTGCAGAATTATTAGGCAAGTTGTATTTTTGAGGATTAATTTTATTATTGAACAACAACCATGTTCTCAATGAACCCAAAAAACTCATTAATATCAAAGCTGAATAATTTTGGAAGTAGTTTTTAGTTTGTTTTTAGTTATAGCTATTTTAGGGGGATATCTGTGTGTGCAGGTGACTATTACTGTGCAAAATTATTAGGCAACTTAACAAAAAACAAATATATACCCATTTCAATGATTTATTTTTACTAGTGAAACCAATATAACATCTCAACATTCACAAATATACATTTCTGACATTCAAAAACAAAACAAAAACAAATCAGTGACCAATATAGCCACCTTTCTTTGCAAGGACACTCAAAAGCCTGCCATCCATGGATTCTGTCAGTGTTTTGATCTGTTCACCATCAACATTGCGTGCAGCAGCAACCACAGCCTCCCAGACACTGTTCAGAGAGGTGTACTGTTTTCCCTCCTTGTAAATCTCACATTTGATGATGGACCACAGGTTCTCAATGGGGTTCAGATCAGGTGAACAAGGAGGCCATGTCATTAGATTTTCTTCTTTTATACCCTTTCTTGCCAGCCACGCTGTGGAGTACTTGGACGCGTGTGATGGAGCCTTGTCCTGCATGAAAATCATGTTTTTCTTGAAGGATGCAGACTTCTTCCTGTACCACTGCTTGAAGAAGGTGTCTTCCAGAAACTGGCAGTAGGACTGGGAGTTGAGCTTGACTCCATCCTCAACCCGAAAAGGCCCCACAAGCTCATCTTTGATGATACCAGCGCAAACCAGTACTCCACCTCCACCTTGCTGGTGTCTGAGTCGGACTGGAGCTCTCTGCCCTTTACCAATCCAGCCACGGGCCCATCCATCTGGCCCATCAAGACCCACTCTCATTTCATCGGTCCATAAAACCTTAGAAAAATCAGTCTTGAGATATTTCTTGGCCCAGTCTTGACGTTTCAGCTTGTGTGTCTTGTTCAGTGGTGGTCGTCTTTCAGCCTTTCTTACCTTGGCCATGTCTCTGAGTATTGCACACCTTGTGCTTTTGGGCACTCCAGTGATGTTGCAGCTCTGAAATATGGCCAAACTGGTGGCAAGTGGCATCTTGGCAGCTGCACGCTTGACTTTTCTCAGTTCATGGGCAGTTAATTTGCGCCTTGGTTTTTCCACACGCTTCTTGCGACCCTGTTGACTATTTTGAATGAAACGCTTGATTGTTCGATGATCACGCTTCAGAAGCTTTGCAATTTTAAGAGTGCTGCATCCCTCTGCAAGATATCTCACTATTTTTGACTTTTCTGAGCCTGTCAAGTCCTTCTTTTGACCCATTTTGCCAAAGGAAAGGAAGTTGCCTAATAATTATGCATACCTGATATAGGGTGTTGATGTCATTAGACCACACCCCTTCTCATTACAGAGATGCACATCACCTAATATGCTTAATTGGTAGTAGGCTTTCGAGCCTATACAGCTTGGAGTAAGACAACATGCATAAAGAGGATGATGTGTTCAAAATACTCATTTGCCTAATAATTCTGCACTCCCTGTATATTTCTCCTCAAAATTGTGCATGAATAAATTTGCATATGATGGGGCAAATGTGGTCCCCATCGCAGTCCCTTTTTCAAATGTAAAGTAGTTATGATTCAATATGATATCAATAAGAGAAAAGAAGAGCGTAGGCACCAGAAGGTTTTTCAAAAATGCAAGCAATGGGGTACGTGGGTGACCACTTCTCCACCTAAGCCCTGAGGTTTATGCTTTTCCTAACATCCGTTGTTGCATTGCATTTTATCACCTAATAAAGGACATTTGCATTTTTGAAAAACCTTCTGGTGCCTACGCTTTTCTTTTCTCTTATTGATACCATTTGGATATGGTTGAGGCACGGAAGGTGATTTGGCAGTAGAACATTCTCCCCACAAGGTGCCATAAGAATTTGGAATCTTTTCGTGAAGCTGTGGACTCTCCCCGGTTCTGTTTAGTTCACCGGCTCCATATCGTGACGTCACGTCTTCCCCGGATCAGCCGCTCAGACGCTGACACGCTGTAGGGATCCACACGGCTGCTCGACCTCCAGGATACTGTTGATCGCACAGATACCTTCGCGAGAGGATCCGGAGCAGGATATCAGAGGTGGGTCCCCAGAATCAGCCTTTGTCAGTAGCGTGCATACCGGAGGTTTATACTACAGACCACACGGAGCTCGTTTATGGGGGAGAGAGTTTTCAAGGCACCTATGCATACATGTGGGACTGACGTGAGTTTAATATAATATAGTAACATTACCCAGCATTGTGACACAGGTGCTGCATTGACTTTCTTTGATGATTCAATATGAACGTGATGCCTTAAGAAACTGATTTTGTGGTGCCCTTTTCAGTCAAACACCTTGCATTATACCATATCCTTTTTAACCCTTTTAAAACCTTTTTTATCAATATGAAAATTATATTTCTTATTAAAAAGTGTATATATGAGTGTAATACTTTATTTTAATATTTTTTTTTATGTGTTTTGTAAAAAGTTTTTTTTACCCATAACACTTTACTTCAGGTCTCAAGTCTCGCTAAATATTCTAGTGCAATTTCAACTTTTGCTCAAGCACAAGCTATAACTTTTAAGTGGTAATACAAATGCGATTTAAAATAGTTGCAATATCCTTTGGAAATATAGGTTGTGCTAGAGCCATGTCGGCTGTGCCAACCCTTCTCTGGTAAATGAGATTTACTCAGGACTTATAATATCAAGTTTCAGACTAATGTTAAGTAGGGGCAAGATTTAAAGGAACATTCCATAAATAAAACAGCTAAATAATGTGACAATCCTTTAGAAAAACTTTTCAAATGATTTATCTACAAAACTTCCCATAGACATTAAAGGCGATTTTCTGTAGAAAAACATTAGATTCATTTTCTAAAGGATTGTAATCGACTACTCGGTCACAGAAAGATCGTCTCAAGCCCTAAAATCAGCTTGTAAGTGTTAAACTACAGTGACCTGACGTTTAGAATGTAGAAGTTTACTAGGAAAGCTAATGGCAATACAGTTCCTAAAGATCCTAAAGATCTGTGTGCACATCCTTCCCCAATCAATAAGAATTGAAAGGGTAATCAGTGGCAAAGCATTTTAGACCATTTTTCTGTAATTTTATGTTTCCAGAAAAAAAAAGTGCTCCACGATGTAATATCTGGTAATGGGCTCTTATCTATTGTCAAGCTACAGGAAAAAAAAAAGTAAATAAATAGAAACTGACTAAAGAAGTTGCATACCCCAAATGGAGTGTACGTTATTGTGAAGAACACATTCTAAAGGGGGCTTCACACACCTTGCTTTTGAGTGCTGCAGAAAAGCTCTGCTTTAATATTTCTACAATATGTTTAAGAGAATAAATCAGGCTTTTTGCAGTGTGAAAATAATTTGCATCATAGCTTTAAAAGCAAAAGTAAAACACAATACCGGTATCGGCGCCAGAGTGGTCAGGGCAAATTAAGTCAAGTATCTAAAAAAGCCAGTTATCCCTGATGGATAAAGGTAAAGGTGAATTTGTGGCAAAAAGCGTCCCAAAAGTTAGGCCAGGAAGCCCCTTGGAATCACCAATGTTATCGCCAGTGTCGTCTGCTGCTGCCCGTGATGGAGTGTGTGCATTTTCAGGTGGCACCCGATAAAAAGGAAAGCTGCAAAGAAATAAAAATAGGCACAGCCTGACTCAAGTGAAGATAATTTAATGCAGAGTAAGCTCACAAAGCAAAATGGCAACTTACTAGTGTTTAAAATAAACAACAGCATGTATAGATGAAAACAATCCCTCCGGTACAATCTGTATGCAATCTCCCCAGCACTCGTACCACTTCGGTCGATATAAACCAAGTCTGGAGTCAGGATGCCAAGGATTGTTGAGAACAGATCCGGAATAGGTAAAATGAATGTCTCTACATATGTTTCGTCTGAGAACGCTCAGACTTTTTCAAGAGATAGTATTGTGTGATGCACTTCAAAGGACTGAGACTGACCAATAGCATGATGAGACACATAAGCACAAAACATGCTGATTGGACATACAAAGACTAAGTGATATCAAATAGAATAAATAAAGAATACACAATTACAATTATAATAAAACATCAGTAAAAAAAAAATGCGATGTCACATTTAAAAAACAACAACAATATAACATTTAAAAACATCTCAAACAAATTTATTGCTAGTATTGTAAAGTGATAGGGTAAGCATTAGCGTGTGCCAAATAAGGAATCTGACACAGCTTAAACCCCTGCTGCTAGCATTTATTATGTGTAACCAATACCCGCATAATGGAAACATTTTTAAATATATATATATATATATATATATATATATACGTATCAACAAAGAGATACATATCTACTAAAAGATCCATTGCAAAAAAGCCTAAAAAATAATATTTGTTAAAAAGTTCATGATATGATACTCTAAAAGATAGGTAGGTATATTCTGAAATAAATGCATTAAAAGAACATAGTAAGGCTAAACAGCAATCAATTTCAATCCTATTTTTACATAAATGCCTGTAGATCTAGTTCAATATTCAAACCCTGAGGAAGCATGGAGTCAAGTAGGTAAATTCAAAATGACTCCCTGCGTCTCAAGGTTAGTAATCTATTTGGAAATCTGTTCGGTGGAATCCAGTCTATGATTTGTATCTTAAGGCTCCTAGGGTCCTTATTGCGCCGTAATCTAAAGTGTTCAGAGACACTATGGGTTGTTAGGCCAGCTTTAATGTTGTTAACATGCTCACTAAGCCTAGTTCATACATTCCTTTTGGTTCTACCAATGTAGATACATTTGCCACAATTACATTTGTTTTTCATATTGAAGACCTTAGATTTGTCAAAATTATGAAAAGAGCTACCTTCTTCAATGCTAACCCACATCTACTGTATATGTGCCTGGCTTCTGTTTCAACCATGTAGTAGTGGATAAAGTATCCCCATTTGTACAACGTAATTTTTTAGGTGCCAACATATTTTTCAAATCTCTGTTTTTACTAAACGTCATTCGGGGTTTCTCCTGCAATGTCCCACCTAGAATAGGACCTGCTTTCAAAACGTGCCAATGCTTCTTGAGGATGTGTTGGATATCTTTACTGGTTGTAGGTGGTGATAAATCTGACCTCATTGTTGTGCACAGATCCATCGGGGGCCGATTTTTTTTATTTTAGGTTTCAGAATTGTCTCCCTTTTCATGTCTTTGACTCTATCTTTAGCTGTTTGTATTGGTTTCAGGTCATACCGTTTTTTGATGAATCTGGAATCTAACAGTTCCATCTCTTTATTATAATCCACCTCCCTGGTACAATTTCATTTGATTCGTTTATACTGTCCCAGGGGAATGTTAGTTTTCCACCTTGGTAGGTGGCCACTCATGGCATTTAAGAACCCATTCTTATCAGTTGGTTTGTGGTAATTGGCTACCGCTACCTTAGTATTTTCATCAATAAAAAGCAAAAGATCTAAAAATTCAACTTGTTGTTTATCAACCTTGGAAATTAATTTGATATTATGATTATTGTTATTCATATGGTTAATGAAATTACAACATTCAGTCTCTGATCCCTTCCAAATCATGACAATATCGTCGATATAGCGATAGTATCAAATCAGATTACTTATGTGGGATTATTAGCCCATATACAGGGAGTGCAGAATTATTAGGCAAGTTGTATTTTTGAGGATTAATTTTATTATTGAACAACAACCATGTTCTCAATGAACCCAAAAAACTCATTAATATCAAAGCTGAATAATTTTGGAAGTAGTTTTTAGTTTGTTTTTAGTTATAGCTATTTTAGGGGGATATCTGTGTGTGCAGGTGACTATTACTGTGCAAAATTATTAGGCAACTTAACAAAAAACAAATATATACCCATTTCAATGATTTATTTTTACTAGTGAAACCAATATAACATCTCAACATTCACAAATATACATTTCTGACATTCAAAAACAAAACAAAAACAAATCAGTGACCAATATAGCCACCTTTCTTTGCAAGGACACTCAAAAGCCTGCCATCCATGGATTCTGTCAGTGTTTTGATCTGTTCACCATCAACATTGCGTGCAGCAGCAACCACAGCCTCCCAGACACTGTTCAGAGAGGTGTACTGTTTTCCCTCCTTGTAAATCTCACATTTGATGATGGACCACAGGTTCTCAATGGGGTTCAGATCAGGTGAACAAGGAGGCCATGTCATTAGATTTTCTTCTTTTATACCCTTTCTTGCCAGCCACGCTGTGGAGTACTTGGACGCGTGTGATGGAGCATTGTCCTGCATGAAAATCATGTTTTTCTTGAAGGATGCAGACTTCTTCCTGCACCACTGCTTGAAGAAGGTGTCTTCCAGAAACTGGCAGTAGGACTGGGAGTTGAGCTTGACTCCATCCTCAACCCGAAAAGGCCCCACAAGCTCATCTTTGATGATACCAGCCCAAACCAGTACTCCACCTCCACCTTGCTGGTGTCTGAGTCGGACTGGAGCTCTCTGCCCTTTACCAATCCAGCCACGGGCCCATCCATCTGGCCCATCAAGACCCACTCTCATTTCATCGGTCCATAAAACCTTAGAAAAATCAGTCTTGAGATATTTCTTGGCCCAGTCTTGACGTTTCAGCTTGTGTGTCTTGTTCAGTGGTGGTCGTCTTTCAGCCTTTCTTACCTTGGCCATGTCTCTGAGTATTGCACACCTTGTGCTTTTGGGCACTCCAGTGATGTTGCAGCTCTGAAATATGGCCAAACTGGTGGCAAGTGGCATCTTGGCAGCTGCACGCTTGACTTTTCTCAGTTCATGGGCAGTTATTTTGCGCCTTGGTTTTTCCACACGCTTCTTGCGACCCTGTTGACTATTTTGAATGAAACGCTTGATTGTTCGATGATCACGCTTCAGAAGCTTTGCAATTTTAAGAGTGCTGCATCCCTCTGCAAGATATCTCACTATTTTTGACTTTTCTGAGCCTGTCTAGTCCTTCTTTTGACCCATTTTGCCAAAGGAAAGGAAGTTGCCTAATAATTATGCATACCTGATATAGGGTGTTGATGTCATTAGACCACACCCCTTCTCATTACAGAGATGCACATCACCTAATATGCTTAATTGGTAGTAGGCTTTCGAGCCTATACAGCTTGGAGTAAGACAACATGCATAAAGAGGATGATGTGTTCAAAATACTAATTTGCCTAATAATTCTGCACTCCCTGTATATTTCTCCTCAAAATTGTGCATGAATAAATTTGCATATGATGGGGCAAATGTGGTCCCCATCGCAGTCCCTTTTTCAAATGTAAAGTAGTTATGATTCAATATGAACGTGATGCCTTAAGAAACTGATTTTGTGGTGCCCTTTTCAGTCAAACACCTTGCATTATACCATATCCTTTTTAACCCTTTTAAAACCTTTTTTATCAATATGAAAATTATATTTCTTATTAAAAAGTGTATATATGAGTGTAATACTTTATTTTAATATTTTTTTTTATGTGTTTTGTAAAAAGTTTTTTTTACCCATAACACTTTACTTCAGGTCTCAAGTCTCGCTAAATATTCTAGTGCAATTTCAACTTTTGCTCAAGCACAAGCTATAATTTTTAAGTGGTAATACAAATGCGATTTAAAATAGTTGCAATATCCTTTGGAAATATAGGTTGTGCTAGAGCCATGTCGGCTGTGCCAACCCTTCTCTGGTAAATGAGATTTACTCAGGACTTATAATATCAAGTTTCAGACTAATGTTAAGTAGGGGCAAGATTTAAAGGAACATTCCATAAATAAAACAGCTAAATAATGTGACAATCCTTTAGAAAAACTTTTCAAATGATTTATCTACAAAACTTCCCATAGACATTAAAGGCGATTTTCTGTAGAAAAACATTAGATTCATTTTCTAAAGGATTGTAATCGACTACTCGGTCACAGAAAGATCGTCTCAAGCCCTAAAATCAGCTTGTAAGTGTTAAACTACAGTGACCTGACGTTTAGAATGTAGAAGTTTACTAGGAAAGCTAATGGCAATACAGTTCCTAAAGATCCTAAAGATCTGTGTGCACATCCTTCCCCAATCAATAAGAATTGAAAGGGTAATCAGTGGCAAAGCATTTTAGACCATTTTTCTGTAATTTTATGTTTCCAGAAAAAAAAAGTGCTCCACGATGTAATATCTGGTAATGGGCTCTTATCTATTGTCAAGCTACAGGAAAAAAAAAAGTAAATAAATAGAAACAGACTAAAGAAGTTGCATACCCCAAATGGAGTGTACGTTATTGTGAAGAACAGATTCTAAAGGGGGCTTCACACACCTTGCTTTTGAGTGCTGCAGAAAAGCTCTGCTTTAATATTTCTGCAATATGTTTAAGAGAATAAATCAGGCCTTTTGCAGTGTGAAAATAATTTGCATCATAGCTTTAAAAGCAAAAGTAAAACACAATACCGGTATCGGCGCCAGAGTGGTCAAGGCAAATTAAGTCAAGTATCTGAAAAAGCCAGTTATCCCTGATGGATAAAGGTAAAGGTGAATTTGTGGCAAAAAGCGTCCCAAAAGTTAGGCCAGGAAGCCCCTTGGAATCACCAATGTTATCGCCAGTGTCGTCTGCTGCTGCCCGTGATGGAGTGTGTGCATTTTCAGGTGGCACCCGATAAAAAGGAAAGCTGCAAAGAAATAAAAATAGGCACAGCCTGACTCAAGTGAAGATAATTTAATGCAGAGTAAGCTCACAAAGCAAAATGGCAACTTACTAGTGTTTAAAATAAACAACAGCATGTATAGATGAAAACAATCCCTCCGGTACAATCTGTATGCAGCGCTCGTACCACCTCGGTCGATATAAACCAAGTCTGGAGTCAGGATGCCAAGGATTGTTGAGAACAGATCCGGAATAGGTAAAATGAATGTCTCTACATATGTTTCGTCTGAGAACGCTCAGACTTTTTCAAGAGATAGTATTGTGTGATGCACTTCAAAGGACTGAGACTGACCAATAGCATGATGAGACACATAAGCACAAAACATGCTGATTGGACATACAAAGACTAAGTGATATCAAATAGAATAAATAAAGAATACACAATTACAATTATAATAAAACATCAGTAAAAAAAAAATGCGATGTCACATTTAAAAAACAACAACAATATAACATTTAAAAACATCTCAAACAAATTTATTGCTAGTATTGTAAAGTGATAGGGTAAGCATTAGCGTGTGCCAAATAAGGAATCTGACACAGCTTAAACCCCTGCTGCTAGCATTTATTATGTGTAACCAATACCCGCATAATGGAAACATTTTTAAATATATATATATATATATATATATATATATATATACGTATCAACAAAGAGATACATATCTACTAAAAGATCCATTGCAAAAAAGCCTAAAAAATAATATTTGTTAAAAAGTTCATGATATGATACTCTAAAAGATAGGTAGGTATATTCTGAAATAAATGCATTAAAAGAACATAGTAAGGCTAAACAGCAATCAATTTCAATCCTATTTTTACATAAATGCCTGTAGATCTAGTTCAATATTCAAACCCTGAGGAAGCATGGAGTCAAGTAGGTAAATTCAAAATGACTCCCTGCGTCTCAAGGTTAGTAATCTATTTGGAAATCTGTTCGGTGGAATCCAGTCTATGATTTGTATATTAAGGCTCCTAGGGTCCTTATTGCGCCGTAATCTAAAGTGTTCAGAGACACTATGGGTTGTTAGGCCAGATTTAATGTTGTTAACATACTCACTAAGCCTAGTTCGTACATTCCTTTTGGTTCTACCAATGTAGATACAGTTGCAACAATTACATTTGTTTTTCATATTGAAGACCTTAGATTTGTCAAAATTGTGAAAAGAGCTACCTTCTTCAATGCTAACCCCACATCTACTGTATATGTGCCTGGCTTCTGTTTCAACCATGTAGTAGTGGATAAAGTATCCCCATTTGTACAGCGTAATTTTTTAGGTGCCAACATATTTTTCAGATCTCTGTTTTTCCTAAACGTCATTAGGGGTTTCTCCTGCAATGTCCCACCTAGAAAAGGACCTGCTTTCAAAACGTGCCAATGCCTTTTGAGGATGTGTTGGATATCTTTACTATCCTGGTTGTAGGTGGTGATAAATCTGACCTCATTGTTGTGCACAGATCCATCGGGGGCCGATTTTTTAATTTTCGGTTTCAGAATTGTCTCCCTTTTCATGTCTTTGACTCTATCTTTAGCCGTTTGTATTGGTTTCAGGTCATACCGTTTTTTAATGAATCTGGAATCTAACAGTTCCATTTCTTTATTATAATCCACCTCCCTGGTACAATTTCTTTTGATACGTTTATACTGCCCCAGGGGAATGTTAGTTTTCCACCTTGGTAGGTGGCCACTCATGGCATTTAAGAACCCATTCTTATCAGTTGGTTTGTGGTAATTGGCTACTGCTACCTTACTATTTTCGTCAATAAAAAGCAAAAGATCTAAAAATTCAACTTGTTGTTTATCAACCTTGGAAATTAATTTGATATTATGATTATTGTTATTCATATGGTTAATGAAATTACAACATTCAGTCTCTGATCCCCTCCAAATCATGACAATATCGTCGATATAGCGATAGTATCGAATCAGATTACTTATGTGGGGATTATTAGCCCATATATATTTCTCCTCAAAATTGTGCATGAATAAATTTGCATATGATGGGGCAAATGTGATCCCCATCGCAGTCCCTTTTTCAAATGTAAAGTAGTTATGATTCAATATGAACGTGATGCCTTAAGAAACTGATTTTGTGGTGCCCCTTTCAGTCAAACACCTTGCATTATACCATATCCTTTTTAACCCTTTTAAAACCTTTTTTATCAATATGAAAATTATATTTTTTATTAAAAAGTGTATATATGAGTGTAATACTTTATTTTAATATGTTTTTTCATGTGTTTTGTAAAAAGTTTTTTTTACCCATAACACTTTCCTTCAGGTCTCAAGTCTCGCTAAATATTCTAGTGCAATTTCAACTTTTGCTCAAGCACAAGCTATAACTTTTAAGTGGTAATACGAATGCTATTTAAAATGGTTGCGATATCCATTGGAAATATAGGTTGTGCTAGAGCCATGTCGGCTGTGCCAACCCTTCTCTGGTAAATGAGATTTACTCAGGGCTTATAATATCAAGTTGCAGACTAATGTTAGGTAGGGGCAAGATTTAAAGGAACATTCCATAAATAAAACAACTAAATAATGTGACAATCCTTTAGAAAAACTTTTCAAATGATTTATCTACAAAACTTCCCATAGAAATTAAAGGCGATTTTCTGTAGAAAAACATTAGATTCGTTTTTCTAAAGGATTGTAATCGACCACTCGGTCACAGAGAGATTGGCTCAAGCCCTAAAATCAGCTTGTAAGTGTTAAACTACAGTGACCTGACGTTTAGAATGTAGACGTTTACTAGGAAAGCTAATGGCAATACAGTTCCTAAAGATCTGTGTGCACATCCTTCCCCAATCAATAAGAATTGAAAGGATAATCAGTGGCAAAGCATTTTAGACCATTTCTCTGTAATTTTATGTTTCCAGAAAAAAAAAGTGCTCCACGATGTAATATCTGGTAATGGGCTCTTATCTATTGTCAATCTACAGGAAAAAAAAAAGTAAATAAATAGAAACTGACTAAAGAAGTTGCATACTCCAAATGGAGTGTACGTTATTGTGAAGAACACATTCTAAAGGGGGCTTCACACACCTTGCTTTTGAGTGCTGCAGAAAAGCTCTGCTTTAATATTTCTACAATATGTTTAAGAGAATAAATCAGGCTTTTTGCAGTGTGAAAATAGTTTGCATCATAGCTTTAAAAGCAAAAGTAAAACACAATACCGGTATCGGCGCCAGAGTGGTCAAGGCAAATTAAGTCAAGTATCTGAAAAAGCCAGTTATCCCTGATGGATAAAGGTAAAGGTGAATTTGTGGCAAAAAGCTTCCCAAAAGTTAGGCCAGGGAGCCCCTTGGAATCACCAATGTTATCGCCAGTGTCGTCTGCTGCTGCCCGTGATGGAGTGTGTGCATTTTCAGGTGGCACCCGATAAAAAGGAAAGCTGCAAAGAAATAAAAATAGGCACAGCCTGACTCAAGTGAAGATAATTTAATGCAGAGTAAGCTCACAAAGCAAAATGGCAACTTACTAGCGTTTAAAATAAACAACAGCATGTATAGATGAAAACAATCCCTCCGGTACAATCTGTATGCAATCTCCCCAGCACTCTTACCACTTCTGTCGATATAAACCAAGTCTGGAGTCAGGATGCCAAGGATTGTTGAGAACAGATCCGGAATAGGTAAAATGAATGTCTCTACATATGTTTCGTCTGAGAATGCTCAGACTTTTTCAAGAGATAGTATTGTGTGATGCAGAGGCTTAAACCGGCTTTTTAAATGAGCCAATGCACTTCAAAGGACTGAGACTGACCAATAGCATGATGAGACACATAAGCACAAAACATGCTGATTGGACATACAAAGACTAAGTGATATCAAATAGAATAAATAAAGAATACACAATTACAATTATAATAAAAGATCATTAAAAAAATAATGCGATGTCACATTTAAAAAAACAACAACAATATAACATTAAAAACATTTCAAACAAATTTATTGATAGTATTGTAAAGTGATAGGGTAAGCATTAGCGTGTGCCAAATATAGATTCTGACAAAGCTTAAACCCCTGCTGCTAGCATTTATTATGTGTAACCATTACCCGCATAATGGCAACATTTTTAAATATATATATATATATACATATCAACAAAGAGATACATATCTACTAAAAGATCCATTGCAAAAAAGCCCTACAAATAATATTTGTTAAAAGGTTCATGACATGATACTCTAAAAGATAGGTAGGTATATTCTGAAATAAATGCATTAAAATAACATAGTATGGATAAACAGCAATAAATTACAATCCTATTTTTACATAAATGCCTGTAGATCAAGTTCAATATTCAAACCCTGAGGATGCATGGAGTCAAGTAGGTAAATACAATATGACTCCCTGCGTCTCAAGGTTAGTAATCTATTTGGAAATCTGTTCGGCGGAATCCAGTCTATGATTTGTATCTTAAGGCTCCTTATTGTGCCGTATCCTAAAGTGTTCAGAGACACTATGGGTTGTTAGGCCAGCTTTAATGTTGTTAACATGCTCACTAAGCCTAGTTCATAAATTCCTCTTGGTTCTACCAATGTAGATAAGGTTGCAACTATAGCTAAGGAGGTATACAGCATAACTAATGCCACAATTACATTTGTATTTCATATTGAAGACCTTAGATTTGTCAAAATTGTGAAAAGAGCTACTTTTTTCAATGATACTACACAACCCACAACTGCTAACCCCACATCTATATGTGCCTGGCTTCTGTTCCAACCATGTAGTAGTGGATAAAGTATCCCTGTTTGTATAATGTAATTCGTAGGTGTCAACATATTTTTCAAATCTCTGTTTTTCCTTAACGTCACTAGGGGTTTCTACTGCAATGTCCCACCTAGAATAGGATCTGCTTTCAAATCCCCCCCCAATGTTTTTTCAGGATGTGTTGCATATCTTTACTACCCTGGTTGTAGGTGGTGATAAAACTGACCTCATTGTTGTGTACAGAGCCATCGGGGGCCGATTTATTTATTTTAGGTTTCAGAATTGTCTCCCTTTTTATGTCTTTAACTCTATTTTTAGCTGCTTGTATTGTTTTCAGGCCATAACTTTTTAGATGAATCTGGCATCTAACAGTTCCATCTCTTTTGATTTGTTGATACTTTCCCAGGGGAATGTTAGTTTTCTACCTTGGTAGGTGGCCACTCCTGGCATTTAAGTACCCATTCTTATCAGTTGGTTTGCGGTAATTGGCTACCGCTACCTTACTATTTTTGTCATTAAAAAGCAAAATATCTAAAAATTCAACTTGTTGTTTATCAACCTTGGAAATTAATTTGATATTATGATTATTGTTATTCATATGGTTAATGAAATCTCCACATTCAGTCTCTGATCCCCTCCAAATCATGACAATATCGTCGATATAGCGATAGTATTGAATCAGATTACTTATGTGGGGATTATTAGCCCATATGTATTTCTCCTCAAAATTGTGCATGAATAAAATTGCATAACATGGGCCAATGTGGTCCCCATCGCAGTCCCTTGTACCTGTTGAAAAAACTGCTTTTCAAATATAAAGTATTTATGATTCAATATGAACACGATGCCTGTTATAATGAAATCTAAGTGATTTGTGGTATATTTGTGTTTTCTAACGTGTCCTGTATAGCTTTGATACCTAACTTATGTGGAATACACGTGTAAAGTGATGATACATCACATGTAATCCACATATAGTCATCTTGCCATTGTGTACCCTCAAATATATTAATAGTGTGTAGAGTGTCCCTAAGATAAGCTTTGGTGACTGGTTGTAAATAATGATCAATATACACAGAGAGGTTATTAGTTAAAGACCCAATGCCCGAAATTATGGGCCTGCCAGGAGTTGCTGTCAATGTTTTGTGCACCTTCAGCAGATGATAGAAGGTGGATATGGTAGGATGTGTTTCCATTAAAAAGTGAAATTCATCATTGTTTAGGATGAGAATATTGTTTGCTTCCTTCAGGTAATCATTCCTATCTTGTATGACAACCCCCCTCCCTTATCTGCCGCCCTAATGACAATATCCCTATTGTCCTGTTAAAATTTGAGAGTTTTTCTCTCTTGGAAGGAGAGCTTGTCATTATATTCGTTTACCCACAATTTATTTTTGGTCTCCCATAGTTTTTTCAAGTCCCCACAAACTAATTTATTAAATGTGATGTATTCACCTTGAGCTGAATATGGATAAAAGCTGGATTTCCTTTTAAGATTGCTATGCTCAATATAATTCTGCTCATGAATTGTAAGATCTAACAAATCCTGTGTGGAGTCATTTTCTAAATCTGGTAATGTGGAAGTTCCAACATCATTTTGCAAATTATTCAGTATACCCAAAGTTTGATAATCATCTTTGTTAAGATTGGATTGTGCTGCACTATTTATTTTGGGTGCACTTTTTACAAAGTATCTTTTAGTGTTAGATTGCGAATATTTTTTTTTTATGTCTATATAAGTTTGGAATTTATCTGGAGCGATCTTGGAAGCAAAGTTCAAACCTTTGGCTAACAATTTTATTTCCTTGTTACCTAATGTTGTACTGGACAGGTTGAAAATATTTGCCTTATTCCGATCTACCTGATCCTCTTTGAGTTTGAGTCTTTGAACTTTTCTCCCCCCTCTACATCCCTGCTTCCCCTTCTTCTTTTGCCTGGGGTAACCCTTAGATTTTGAATATTGGCATCTTCCTTTAAATTCCGAAACCTTGTTGTTGGAGGAACAGCAAGATCTAAAAAATTTAATTGATTATTATTGTCATTTGAATGTTGGCCCCTTTTTCCTTGGTGGGGAGTGGGTGGATAATGTTGTGTTTTTGGCTTGGTCCCCTGTTTGTGCCAGCTAGAATTCATGTAATTCATGTATCATCTGCTGAAGGTGCACAAAACATTGACAGCACCTCCTGGCAGGCCCTTACAATTCATGAGCAGAATTATATTGAGCATAGTAATCTTAAAAGGAAATCCAGCTTTTATCCATATTCAGCTAAAGGTGAATACATCACAACATTTAATAAATTAGTTTGTGGGGATTTGAAAAAACTATGGGAGACCAAAAATAAATCGTGGGTAAACAAATATAATGACAAAATCTCCTTCCAAGAGAGAAAAACTCTCAGATTTTATCAGAACAATAGGGATATTGTCATTAGGGCGGCAGATAAGGGAGGGGGGTGTCATACAAGATAGGAATGATTACCTGAAGGAGGCAAACAATATTCTTAGTGATAGTCACACATACAAGAAAACTCCAATTTGATCCCACTTTGAAATGTAAGAAGGGGTTAAGTGTAATATTGAAAGACACAAAGAATGATAAGATTCAATGATGAATTTCACTTTTTAATGGAAACACATCCGACCATACCCACCTTCTATCATCTGCTGAGGGTGCACAAAACATTGACAGCAACTCCTGGCAGGCCCATAATTCCGGGCATTGGGTCTTTAACTAATAACCTCTCTGTGTATATTGATCATTATTTACAACCAGTCATCAAATCCACCAAAGCTTTTCTTAGGGACACTCTACACACTATTAATATATTTGAGGGTACATAATAGCAAGAGCATTATATGTGGATTACATGTGATGTATCATCACTTTACACGTGTATTCCACATAAGTTAGGTATCAAAGCTAAACAGGACACGTTAGAAAACACAAATATACCACAAAATCACTTAGATTTAATTATAACAGGCATCACGTTCATATTGAATCATAACTACTTTACATTTGAAAAGCAGTGTTTTCAACAGGTACAATGGACTGCGATGGGGACCACATTTGCCCCATCGTATGCAAATTTATTCATGTACAATTTTGAGGAGAAATACATATGGGCTAATAATCCCCACATAAGTAATCTGATTCGATACTATCGCTATAGCGATGATATTGTCATGATTTGGAGGGGATCAGAAACTGAATGTGGAGATTTCTTTAACCATATGAATAACAATAATCATAATATCAAATTCATTTCCAATATTGATAAACATCAAGTAAAATTTTTAGATCTTTTGCTTTTTATCGATAAAAATAGTAAGGTAGCAGTACCCAATTACCGCAAACCAACTGATAAGAATGGGTTCTTAAATGCCAGGAGTGGCCACCTACCAAGGTGGAAAACTAACATTCCCCTGGGACAGTATAAGCAAATCAAAAGAAATTGTACCAGGGAGGTGGATTATAATAAAGAGATGGAACTGTTAGATGCCAGATTCATCATAAAAGGGTATAACCTAAAAACAATACAAGCAGCTAAAAATCAAAGAAATAAAAAGGGAGACAATTCTGAAACCTAAAATAAAAAAATTGGCCCCCGATGGCTCTGTACACAACAATGAGGTCAGTTTTATCACCATCTACAACCAGGGTAGTAAAGATATCCAACACATCCTCAAAAAGCATTGGGAAGGGGGGGTTGAAAGCAAATCCTATTCTAGGTGGGACATTGCAGGAAAAACCCCTAGTGACATTTAGGAAAAACAGAGATTTGAAAAATATGTTGACACCAACGAAATTACGTTGTACAAACAGGGATACTTTATCCACTACTACATGGTTGGAACAGAAGCCAGGCACATATAGATGTGGGGTTAGCAGTTGTGGGTTGTGTAGTTTCATTGAAAAAAGTAGCTCTTTTCACAATTTTGACAAATCTAAGGTCTTCAATATGAAATACAAATGTAATTGTGGCATTAGTTATGCTGTCTACCTCCTTAGCTATAGTTGCAACCTTATCTACATTGGTAGAATCAATTTACGAACTAGGCCTAGTGAGCATGTTAACAACATTAAAGCTGGCCTAACAACCCATAGTGTCTCTGAACACTTTAGAATATGGCACAATAAGGACCCTAGGAGCCTTAAGATACAAATCATAGACTGGATTCCGCCGAACAGATTTCCAAATAGATTACTAACCTTGAGACGCAGGGAGTCATATTGGATTTAATCTGTTAGGAAAGAAGACAACGAGAAAGAGGCGCCAATGGTGCAGGTCAATGGTGCTTGTATGATGAATAAATGCAGTGTGAACACAAGGTACTCACAAATGACAAAGGCAATCAATTATGCCAGTAGGGGCAGGCTGGATTTCATCAGCACTCCAGCTGGCTGATCTTAGAGGCCGCTCTCTACCAACATCCAATAGGAAGAAATCTGAAAGTCAAAACAATAGATAGAGGCGCCAATGGTGCAGATTGGATTTACCTACTTGACGCCATGCATCCTCAGGGTTTGAATATTGAAATAGATCTAAAGGCATTTATGTAAAAATAGGATTGTAATTGATTTCTGTTTATCCATGCTATGTTATTTTAATGCATTTATTTCAGAATATACCTACCTATCTTTTAGAGTATCATATGAACTTTTTAACAAATTTGTAGGGCTTTTTTGCAATGGATCTTTTAGTAGATATGTATCTCTTTGTTGATACGTATATATATTTTTAAAAATGTTGCCATTATGCGGGTATTGGTTACACATAATAAATGCTAGCAGCAGGGGTTTAAGCTGTGTCAGATTCTATATTTGGCACACGCTAATGCTTACCCTATCACTTTACAATACTAGCAATACATTTGTTTGAAATGTTTTTAAATGTTATATTGTTGTTGTTTTTTAAATGTGACATCGCATTATTTATTACTGATGTTTTATTATAATTGTAATTGTGTATTCTTTATTTATTCTATTTGATATCACTTAGTCTTTGTATGTCCAATCAGCATGTTTTGTGCTTATGTGTCTCATCATGCTATTGGTCAGTCTCAGTCCTTTGAAGTGCATTGGCTCATTTAAAAAGCCGGTTTGAGTCTCTGCATCACACAATACTTTCTCTTGAAAAAGTCTGAGCGTTTTCAGACGAAACATATGTAGAGACATTCATTTTACCTATTCCGGATCTGTTCTCAACAATCCTTGGCGTCCTGACTCCAGACTTGGTTTATATCGACCGAGGTGGTACGAGCGCTGCATACAGATTGTACCGGAGGGATTGTTTTCATCTATACATGCTGTTGTTTATTTTAAACACTAGTAAGTTGCCATTTTGCTTTGTGAGCTTACTCTGCATTAAATTATCTTCACTTGAGTCATTCTGTGCCTATTTTTATTTCTTTGCAGCTTTCCTTTTTATCGGGTGCCACCTGAAAATGCACACACTCCATCACGGGCAGCAGCAGACGACACTGGCGATAACATTGGTGATTCCAAGGGGCTGCCTGGCCTAACTTTTGGGACGCTTTTTGCAACAAACTCACCTTTACTTTTATCCATCAGGGATAACTGGCTTTTCAGATACTTGACTTAATTTGCCCTGACCACTCTGGCGCCGATACCGGTATTGTGTTTTACTTTTGCTTTTAAAGCTATCATGCAAATTATTTTCACACTGCAAAAGGCCTGATTTATTCTCTTAAACATATTGTAGAAATATTACAGCAGAGCTTTTCTGCAGCACTCAAAAGCAAGGTGTGTGAAGCCCCCTTTAGAATGTGTTCTTCACAATAATGTACACTCCATTTGGGGTATCCAACTTATTTAGTCAGTTTCTATTTATACACGGCTAGATTTAGAGTTTTGTCGGTAAGGACCCGCGTAGCTAACGCCGGCTTTTTTCTGGCCGCACCATAAAAATAACTCTGGTATTGAGAGTCCACATAAAGGCTGCGTTAGGCTCCAAAAAAGGAGCGTAGAGCATATTTAACACAGCTTCAACTATCAATACCAGAGTTGCTTACGGACGCGGCCAGCCTCAAAAACGTGCTCGTGCACAATTCCCCCATAGGAAACAATGGGGCTGTTTGAGCTGAAATAAAACCTAACACCTGCAAAAAAGCCGCATTCAGCTCCTAACGCAGCTCCATTGTTTGCTATGGGGAAACACTTCCTACGTCTGCACCTAACACCCTAACATGTACACCGAGTCTAAACACCCCTAGCCTTACACTTATTAACCCCTAATCTGCCGCCCCTGCTATCGCTGACCCCTGCATATTATTTTTAACCCCTAATCTGCCACTCCGTAAACCGCCGCTACTTACATTATCCTTATGTACCCCTAATCTGCTGCCCCTAACACCGCCGAACCCTATATTATATTTATTAACCCCTAATCTGCCCCCCTCAACGTCGCCTCCACCTGCCTACACTTATTAACCCCTAATCTGCCGAGCGGACCGCACCGCTATCATAATAAAGTTATTAACCCCTAATCCGCCTCACTAACCCTATAATAAATAGTATTAACCCCTAATCTGCCCTCCCTAACATCGCCGACACCTAACTTCAATTATTAACCCCTAATCTGCCGACCGGAGCTCACCGCTATTCTAATAAATGTATTAACCCCTAAAGCTAAGTCTAACCCTAACAGTAACACCCCCCTAAGTTAAATATAATTTAAATCTAACGGAATTAATTAACTCTTATTAAATAAATTATTCCTATTTAAAGCTAAATACTTACCTGTAAAATAAATCCTAATATAGCTACAATATAAATTATAATTATATTATAGCTATTTTAGGATTAATATTTATTTTACAGGTAACTTTGTATTTATTTTAACCAGGTACAATAGCTATTAAATAGCTAAGAACTATTTAATAGCTAAAATAGTTAAAATAATTACAAAATTACCTGTAAAATAAATCCTAACCTAAGTTACAATTAAACCTAACACTACACTATCAATACATTAATTAAATACAATACCTACAAATAACTACAATGAAATAAACTAACTAAAGTACAAAAAATAAAAAAGAACTAAGTTACAAAAAATAAAAAAATAATTACAAACATAAGAAAAATATTACAACAATTTTAAACTAATTACACCTACTCTAAGCCCCCTAATAAAATAACAAAGACCCCCAAAATAGAAAATGCCCTACCCTATTCTAAATTACTAAAGTTCAAAGCTCTTTTACCTTACCAGCCCTGAACAGGGCCCTTTGTGGGGCATGCCCCAAGAAGTTCAGCTCTTTTGCCTGTAAAAAAAAACACATACAATACCCCCCCAACATTACAACCCACCACCCACATACCCCTAATCTAACCCAAACCCCCCTTAAATAAACCTAACACTAAGCCCCTGAAGATCATCCTACCTTGTCTTCACCTCACCGGGTATCACCGATCGGTCCTGGCTCCAAAATCTTCATCCAACCCAAGCGGGGGCTGGCGATCCATCATCCGGTGGCTGAAGAGGTCCAGAAGAGGCTCCAAAGTCTTCATCCTATCCGGGAAGAAGAGTAGATCCGGACCGGCAACCATCATCTTCCAAGCGGCATCTTCTATCTTCATCCGATGAGGACCGGCTCCATCCTGAAGACCTCCACCGCGGACCCATCTTCATCCGGCGACATCCAACTGAAGAATGACGGTTCCTTTAAGGGACGTCATCCAAGATGGCGTCACTCGAATTCCGATTGGCTTATAGGATTCTATCAGCCAATCGGAATTAAGGTAGGAATATTCTGATTGGCTGATGGAATCTGCCAATCAGAATCAAGATCAATCCGATTGGCTGATCCAATCAGCCAATCAGATTGAGCTCGCATTCTATTGGCTGATCGGAACAGCCAATAGAATGCAAGCTCAATCTGATTGGCTGATTGGATCAGCCAATCGGATTGAACTTGATTCTGATTGGCTGATTCCATCAGCCAATCAGAATATTCCTACCTTAATTCCGATTGGCTGATAGAATCCTATCAGCCAATCGGAATTCGAGGGACGCCATCTTGGATGACGTCCCTTAAAGGAACCGTCATTCTTCAGTTGGACGTCGCCGGATGAAGATGGGTCCGCGGTGGAGGTCTTCAGGATGGAGCCGGTCCTCATCGGATGAAGATAGAAGATGCCGCTTGGAAGATGATGGTTGCCGGTCCGGATCTACTCTTCTTCCCGGATAGGATGAAGACTTTGGAGCCTCTTCTGGACCTCTTCAGCCACCGGATGATGGATCGCCAGCCTCCGCTTGGGTTGGATGAAGATTTTGGAGCCAGGACCGATCGGTGATACCCGGTGAGGTGAAGACAAGGTAGGATGATCTTCAGGGGCTTAGTGTTAGGTTTATTTAAGGGGGGTTTGGGTTAGATTAGGGGTATGTGGGTGGTGGGTTGTAATGTTGGGGGGGGGGTATTGTATGTTTTTTTTTACAGGCAAAAGAGCTGAACTTCTTGGGGCATGCCCCGCAAAGGGCCCTGTTCAGGGCTGGTAAGGTAAAAGAGCTTTGAACTTTAGTAATTTAGAATAGGGTAGGGCATTTTTTTTATTTTGGGGGTCTTTGTTATTTTATTAGGGGGCTTAGAGTAGGTGTAATTAGTTTAAAATTGTTGCAATATTTTTCTTATGTTTGTAATTATTTTTTTATTTTTTGTAACTTAGTTCTTTTTTATTTTTTGTACTTTAGTTAGTTTATTTCATTGTAGTTATTTGTAGGTATTGTATTTAATTAATGTATTGATAGTGTAGTGTTAGGTTTAATTGTAGGTAATTGTAGGTATTTTATTTAATTAATTTAATGATAGTATAGTGTTAGGTTTAATTGTAACTTAGGTTAGGATTTATTTTACAGGTAATTTTGTAATTATTTTAACTATTTTAGCTATTAAATTGTTCTTAACTATTTAATAGCTATTGTACCTGGTTAAAATAAATACAGAGTTACCTGTAAAATAAATATTAATCCTAAAATAGCTATAATATAATTATAATTTATATTGTAGCTATATTAGGATTTATTTTACAGGTAAGTATTTAGCTTTAAATAGGAATCATTTATTTAATAAGAGTTAATTAATTTCTTTTGATTTAAATTATATTTAAGTTAGGGGGGTGTTAGTGTTAGGGTTAGACTTAGCTTTAGGGGTTAATACATTTATTAGAATAGCGGTGAGCTCCGGTCGGCAGATTAGGGGTTAATACTATTTATTATAGGGTTAGTGAGGCGGATTAGGGGTTAATAACTTTATTATGTTAGCGGTGCGGTCCGCTCGGCAGATTAGGGGTTAATAAGTGTAGGCAGGTGGAGGCGATGTTGAGGGGGGCAGATTAGGGGTTAATAAATATAATATAGGGGTCGGCGGTGTTAGGGGCAGCAGATTAGGGGTACATAAAGATAACGTAGGTGGCGGTCGGCAGATTAGGGGTTAAAAAAATTTAATCGAGTGGCGGCGATGTGGGGGGGCCTCAGTTTAGGGGTACATAGGTAGTTTATGGGTGTTAGTGTACTTTAGAGTACAGTAGTTAAGAGCTTTATGAACCGGCGTTAGCCCAGAAAGCTCTTAACTACTGACTTTTTTCTGCGGCTGGAGTTTTGTCGTTAGAATTCTAACTCTCACTTCAGACACGACTCTAAATACCGGAGTTAGAAAAATCCCATTGAAAAGATAGGATACGCAATTGACGTAAGGGGATCTGCGGTATGGAAAAGTCGTGGCTGAAAAGTGAGCGTTAGACCCTTTTTTTGAGTGACTCCACATACCGGAGGTAGCCTAAAACCAGCGTTAGGAGCCTCTAACGCTGGTTTTCACGGCTACCGCCAAACTCTAAATCTAGGCCTTACTTTTTTTTTTTTCCTGTAGCTTGACAATAGATAAGAGCCCATTACCAGATATTACATCGTGGAACACTTTTTTTTCCTGGAAACATAAAATTACAGAAAAATGGTCTAAAATGCTTTGCCTCTGATTATCCTTTCAATTCTTATTGATTGGGGAAGGATGTGCACACAGATCTTTAGGAACTGTATTGCCATTAGCTTTCCTAGTAAACTTCTACATTCTAAATGTCAGGTCACTGTAGTTTAACACTTACAAGCTGATTTTAGGGCTTGAGCCAATCTTTCTGTGACCGAGTGGTCGATTACAATCCTTTAGAAAAAACTTATCTAATGTTTTTCTACAGAAAATCGCCTTTAATGTCTATGGGAAGTTTTGTAGATAAATCATTTGAAATGTTTTTCTAAAGGATTGACACATTATTTAGCTGTTCTATTTGTGGAATGTTCATTTAAATCTTGCCCCTACCTAACATTAGTCTGCAACTTGATATTATAATTCCTGAGTAAATCTCATTTACCAGAGAAGGGTTGGCACAGTCGACATGGCTCTAGCACAACCTATATTTCCAATGGATATTGCAACCATTTTAAATAGCATTCGTATTACCACTTAAAAGTTATAGCTTGTGCTTGAGCAAAAGTTGAAATTGCACTAGAATATTTAGCGAGACTTGAGACCTGAAGTAAAGTGTATGTGTATTCATGTGTAGAGCTTTATTTCTGGCACCCTGAGGCTTCCGTAGTTGACAATTACTAGATTGTAACGGCCACATTCTCAAACAAGCAAGCAGTCTTTTTGAAAGCTGGGAAGCCTGATACATTGCAATTGGCAATATTTGGAGATGACACACAAGGCTCCTTAAACTGCATTACCAAAGAGGTGATCCACAACAAGCGAGGACTTAACATACAAATTTTGTGTAAGTACTGAATGATACCTTATTTGTTTGTACCTTTATACTTTTGACAAGGGCTCCTGGTCTCACTACAGGATCCTTGGATTTCCCTAATACTGGCTGGTTGTACATCAGGATCTTCGAGATTTCCACGAATATTCCTTGCCACTCTGATTTACAGAGATTGTCATGTTTCGTGTTCTCATGCTGTCATTTGTGTTTAATTTTTTCTTTAAAGTGAAGGTAAGCTTTGATGAATGAAAGCCCCGTTTTTAAACATACTATTAAAAACAGGGGCACTTTCATTCATCAAAGTTTAGAAAGCAGCCGTTTTGATTAAAACCTTATCTTTGTTTTTTTTCATAGCCAGAGCAGTTTCCCCCACCCAGAGATCCTCTCTTCACACGTCATCAATGACTAATCCAGCATCCTCCAATGGCCTCAGGCAATGACTCCCCTGGGGGGAAAGCCATGATTGGAGGAAGCAGGATTAGTCATTGATTACGTGTGAAGAGAGGATATCCGGGTGGGGGAAGCTGCTCTGGCTGTGAAAAAACAAAGGTAAGTTTTTAATCAAAACAGCTGCTTTCTAAACTTTGTTGAATGAAAGTGGCCCTGTTTTTTATAGTATTTTTAAAAAAAGGGGCTTTCATTCATCAAAGTTTACCTTCACTTTAAGTATATTTTATGCTTTTTAATATGTCTTTTAACATGTTTTTACAAATAAATATTTGTTAACCCCTATGCTTATAGCCTAATACTGCACTTATATTCAGCTTTATAGCGCCATAGGGGCCCATTTATCAAATGTCTGTTGGACCTGATCTGACAGTGCGGATCAGGTCCGACAGACATCGCTAAATGCAGAGAGCAATACGCTCCTTGTATTCGGCATTGCACCGGCAGCTCAAAAGAGCTGCTGGTGCAACGCCGCCCCCTGCAGACTCGCGGCCAATCGGCTGCAAGCAGCGGGTGTCAATCAACCCGATCGTACTCGATCGGGTTGTATTGTGGCAAATGCTGTCCGTCTGCTCAGAGTAGGCAGACAGGGTTATGGAGCAGCGGTCTATAGACCACTGCTTCATAACTGCTGTTTCTGGTAAGTCTGAAGACTCGCCAGAAACACGGCCCTTCAAGCTCTATTCGGAGCTTGATAAATGGGCCCCATAGTCTGTAGACATTTTTTTGTTTTTTACACACACACACACACATATATATATATTTATATATTTATACAGTACTGTGTAAAAGTCTTAGGCCACCATTAGATTTGTTGTTTTAACAGAATTTTAATGACCATCCATATTTATTTTTCGGTCACTTTATTAAGATACAAACAGAAAATACAGGAAATATGTACACAAAATATTAAAAACACAATTTTCAGAACAAAATGGCTTCTTCAGGCAAAAATCAGTATTTAGTGTGACCTCCCTTGGCACTAAGCACATCTTGACCTCTTTTAGGGAGACTGTCCTGAAGTTTTCTGAAGTAATCTTCTGGTATATTATACCAGGATTATTCCAGCAGCATTCAACAAACAGTTATTTTTTTAAGTTGTCTTTTATTTATTTATCTGTCCAGGTGATTCCATACTGCCTCTATAATATTCAGGTCTGGACTCTGTGGAGGCCAGTCCATGACTGTCAGGATTTTATCAGCTATTTTTCTCTCCAAATATGATTTCACTGCATGCAGAAAACTAAAACCATTCCCAATCAGGCGCTTTCCAGAAGGAATGGCATGATTAATTAAAACCTGTCTGTACTTTTCAGCATTCATGATCCAATCAATTTGAACAATATCGGCAACACCACTGCCACAAACCAGGACAGACCCTCAACCATGTTTCACTGAAGGCCGCAAATACATATTATTCCATCTCTCTCCAACTCTTCTCACATATTGTCGACGATTGGACCCAAAAACTTCAAACTTTGATTCTTCACTCCATAATACTCTTTTCAAATGATCTTCATTCCAATCTTTGTGAGCTTTAGCATATATTAGCCTTTTCACTTTGATACCCTTCCGAAAAAGTGGTTTCTTGGCTTCTACCCTTCCACAAAGACCATTCCTGATAAAGCTTCTTCACACTGTAGATTAGAAGGGTCAACTTGGCATCCTGATGAAGCTGCCAGATGCTGAGCCAGGTCCTTCCTGGACTTCTTCTAGTCTCTCAAAGAATAAACTCTGAGAAACTTCTCATCAGATTTTTAAAGTTTCTTGGCCTTCCAGGTCTTTTTTGTCCTTGACCTCTCCTGATTCTTCAAATTTCTTAATAACAGCTTGAATACCAGATTCTGAGTATCCAGTTTGTTTGCTGATTTCCCTTTGAGAGTGGCTTTGTTGATGCAAAAGTATGATTTTATGTCTGTCAAATTCTACAATTTTTGGCATTTTTGAATGGAATGATGTGATTGAAAGCTGGTCTTATTAGCAAGCTTCCAATTAATTAAACTCATACCACATGTGTATGTAATGCTCAAGCATGTCTTGCACAAATCTGGTGTAATATACCTTTTTCACAGCAATCATTTTAACTTGAAATGGTAGGACAAATATAGGTGTTAGCAATGACATTAGTAGGGTTCCATTCAATTTAGGTTTATGAGAGCCAGATTCCTGTTATTGCTCAAGTGTAAGGAGGTCACACTAATTACTTGCCACTTTAGACTATATAAGCTGTTTTCAGATTTTGTTTCTGTATATTAATACTGCATACAAATATCCTGTATTTTCTGGTTGTATTCTAATATGTATACTCCTATATGTGAGTAATACACTTACAGTTTACTTCAGGCCTAAAGTGTCAGGGTTTCTTCCCTATTTTGTTTGCCATGTGCTGCTGGCAGCCATTTTACTCACCTCTCTTCCTGACTATGGTGCATTGTGGGGGATGCTGCTCATTTCCTGCACTTCCTTTTATGGCCAGACTTGTGTGCATCATCCTTGTGAGCCACGATGCAGTCTCAGAATTGTGATGTCATCACTTATTATTTAAATGGCCTCTGTTCAGTGTGCTTTGCCTTTGCGTTATCTCAGACCTGTTTGTGAGAGTTCCTGTGTATTACCTGGCTGCCTGACGTCCTTCCTGGTTCCTGATCCCTGACTTGTTCCCCTGGCTTGTTCCTGACTCTGCTGTTTTTCTTGTTGCTGATTCCGGCTCGTCTGACTATTCGCTTTGGCTCCTGACTCGGCTCGTCTGACTCCTGGCTTGTTATTTGACTTGTGGACTTTTTATTATTTTTTGCTATTATTTTTGCACTTCTCGTCTCAGTCTGATTCCTGGCACTCTGACATAAAGTCATACTAAATATTCTAGGGTAGTTTTGGCTTTTGCTCAAGTGCAAACTATAACTTTCAACTTGTAATATGAGCGAAGCAATAAAAGGTATATATTGGGTGTTTGCGCACCTTGGGTTTTCCGCTCGTATTACAAGTTGAAAGTAAACATGATCGCTTGATTGCAATCACGATTTACACTAGAAAGATTACCACATCCTCAGAGCTCTGGTTAACTGTTTGTAGAAAAAAAAAAGTTGCACAAAACACATGAAAAATACATTACAAAGTACAGTTACAATCATAATAACACTATCTTGTATAAATAAATATTGGACAAAAAAGTTATAAGGGCTCAAAGATATGAGGTCTCAGTTGTTAGAGAACAAAAGAAGGCAACGGGCTTTAACATAGAGATACACACATGCACATCTCTAAAGATGTATACTGTATATATATATATATATATATATATATATATATATATATATATATATATATATATATATACACTCACCGGCCACTTTATTAGGTACACCTTGATAGTACCATGTTGGACCCCATTTTGCCTTCAGAACTGCCTTAATTTTTCATGGCATACATTCAACAAGGTGTTGGAAACATTGCTCAGAGATTTTGGTCCCTATTGACATGATAGCGTCATGCAGTTGCTGCAGATTTATCAGCTGGAAATCCATGATTCCAATCTCCTGTTCCAACACATCCCAAAGGTGCTCTATTGGATTGAGATCTGGTGACTGTGGAGGCCATTTGAGTACAGTGAACTCATTGTCATGTTCAAGAAACCAGTTTCAGATGATATGAGCTTTGTGACATGGTGCATTACCCTGCTGGAAGTAGCCATAAGAAGATGGGTACACTGTAGTCATAAAGGGATGGACATGGTCATCAACAATACTCAGGTAGGCCATGGTGTTTAAATAATGCTCAATTGATACTAAGGGGCCCAAAGTGTGCCAAGAAAATATCCCCCACACCATTACACCACCAGCCTGAACCATTGATACAAGGCAGGATGGATCCATGCTTTAATGTTGTTTATGCCAAATTCTGACCCTACCATTTGAATGTTGCAGCTGAAATCGAGACTCATCAGACCAGGCAATGTTTTTCCAATCTCCTATTGTCCAATTTTGGTGAGCCTGTGTGAATTGCAGCCTCAGTTTCCTGTTCTTAGCTGACAGCAGTGGCACCCGGTGTGGTCTTCTGCTTCTGTAGCCTATCTGAATCAAAGTTTGACGTGTTGTGTGTACAGAGATGCTATTTTGCATACATTGGATGTAACGAGTGGTTATTTGAGTTACTGTTGCCTTTCTATGATCTTGAACCAGTCTGCCCATTCTCCTCTGACATCGAGGCATTTTCTTCCACACAACTGCCGCTCACTGGATATTTTCTCTTTTTCGGACCATTCTCTGTAAATCCTAGAGATGTTTGTGCATGAAAATACCAGTAGATCAGCAGTTTTTGAAATACTCAGACCAGCCCGTCTGGCACCAACAACCATGAGACGTTAAAAGTCACTTAAATCCTCTTTCTTTCCCCTTCTGATGCTCGGCTTGAACTTCAGCAAGTTGTCTTCACCACATCTAGATGCCTAAATGCATTGAGTCGCTGCCATGTGATTGGCTGATTAGCAATTTGTGTTACCAAGTAATTGAACAGGTGTACCCAATAAAGTGGCCGGTGAGTGTATATATATTAAGTACTGACTTTCTGCCAGTACTTAAGATGGCAGGGACAATTGTGGGGTGGGGGAGGGAAGAGAGCTCTTTGGGAGGGATCAGGGGGTCTGATGTGTCAGGTGGGAAGCTGATCTCTACACTAAAGCTAAAATTAACCCTGCAAGCTCCCTACAAGCTACCTAATTAACCCCTTCACTGCTGGGCATAATTCATGTGTTGTGCGCAGTTGCATTTAGTGGCCTTCTAACTACCAAAAAGCAACGCCAAAGCCATATATGTCTGCTATTTATGAACAAAGGGGATCCCAGAGAAGCATTTACAACCATTTGTGCCATAATTGCACAAGCTGTTTGTAAATAATTTCAGTGAGAAACCTAAAGTTTGTGAAAAAGTTGACTATTTTCTTAAATTTGATCGCATTTGGCGGTGAAATGGTGGCATGAAATATACCAAAATGGGCCTAGATCAATACTTGGGGTTGTCTACTACACTACACTAAAGCTAAAATTAACCCTACAAGCTCCCTACAAGCTCCCTAATTAACCCCTGCACTGCTGAGCATAATACACGTGTGGTACGCAGCGACATTTAGCGGCCTTCTAATTACCAAAAAGCAACGTCAAAGTCATATATGTCTGCTATTTCTGAACAAAGGGGATCACAGAGAAAAATGTACAACCATTTATGCCATAATTGCACAAGCTATTTGTAAATAATTTCAGTGAAAAACCTAAAGCCATATATGTCTGCTATTTCTGAAAAAAGGGGATCCCAGAGAAGCATTTACAACCATTTGTGCCATAATTGCACAAAATGTTTGTAAATGATTTCAGTGAGAAACCTAAAATATGGAAAAATGTAACGTTTTTTTTTTTATTTGATCGCATTTGGCGGTGAAATGGTGGCATGAAATATACCAAGATGGGCCTAGATCAATACTTTGGGTTATCTACTACACTACACTAAAGCTAAAATTACCCCAAAAAGCTCCCTAATTAACCCCTTCACTGCTGGACATAATACACGTGTGGTGCGCAGTGGCATTTAGCGGCCTTCTAATTATCAAAAAGCAACGTCAAAGTCATATATGTCTGCTATTTCTGAACAAAGGGGATCACAGAGAAAAATGTACAACCATTTATGCCATAATTGCACAAGCTATTTGTAAATAATTTCAGTGAAAATTTATATTTATTTTACAGGCAACTTTGTATTTATTTTAACTAGGTACAATAGCTATTAAATAGTTAATAACTATTTAATAGCTACCTAGTTAAAATAAATACACATTTACCTGTAAAATAAATCCTAATCTAAGTTACAAATACACCTAACACTACATTATCAATAAATTAATTAAATAAATTAACTACAATGATCTAAACTAAAATACAATTCAATAAACTAAAATATAATACAAAAAAAACAAACACTAAATTAAAAAAAATTAAAAAATATTACAAGAATTTTAAACTATTTACACCTAATCTAAGCCCCCTAATAAATTAAAAAATTAGCCCCCAAAATAATAAAATTCCCTACCCTAAACTAAATTACAAAGTAATCAGCTCTTTTAACAGCCCTTAAAAAGGCTTTTTGCAGGGCATTGCCCCAAAGTAATCAGCTCTTTTACCTGTAAAAAAAATACAATCCCCCCCAACATTACAATCCACCACCCACACACCGCTACTCTAAAACCACCCGATCCCCCCTTAAATAAACCTAACACTACCCCCCTGAAGATCACCCTACCTTGAGCCGTCTTCAGCCAGCCAGCCACCGAAGGGCCAGAAGTGGACATCTGGAGCGGTAGAAGTCTTTATCTGATCAGGGCAGAAGAGGTCCTCCAAGCGGCAGATGTCTTCATCCAAGCGGCATCTTCTATCTTCAATCAACCGGAACGGAGGGGAGCCATCTTGAATCCATCCGACACAGAGCCATCCTCTTCTTCCGATGTCCTAAGGCCGAATGAAGGTTCCTTTAAATGATGTCATCCAAGATGGCATCCCTCGAATTCCGATTGGATGATAGGATTCTATCAGCCAATCGGAATTAAGGTAAAGGAGAATTGACCTCGCATTCTATTGGCTCATCCAATCAGCCAATCGGATTGAAGTTCAATCCGATTGGCTGATTACATCAACCAATCGGATTTTTCTTACCTTAATTCCGATTGGCTGATAGAATCCTATCAGCCAATCGGAATTCGAGGGACGCCATCTTGGATGACGTCATTTAAAGGAACCTTCATTCGGCCTTAGGACATCGGAAGAAGAGGTTGGCTCTGCGTTGGATGGATTCAAGATGGCTCCACTCCGGTTGATTGAAGATAGAAGATGCCACTTGGATGAAGACATCTGCTGCTTGGAGGACCTCTTCTGCCCTGATCGGATGAAGACTTCTGCCGCTCCGGATGTCCACTTCTGGCCCATTGGTGGCCGGCTGGCTGAAGACGGCTCAAGGTAGGGTGATCTTCAGGGGGGTAGTGTTAGGTTTATTTAAGGGGGGATCGGGTGGTTTTAGAGTAGGGGTGTGTGGGTGGTGGATTGTAATGTTGGGAGGGGGATTGTATTTTTTTTTACAGGTAAAAGAGCTGATTACTTTGGGGCAATGCCCCGTAAAAGCCCTTTTAAGGGCTGGTAAAAGAGCTGATTACTTTGTAATTTAGTTTAGGGTATGGAATTTTATTATTTTGGGAGGCTTTTTTAGGGGGCTTAGATTAGGTGTAATTAGTTTAAAATTCTTGTAATATTTTTTTTATTTTTTGTAATTTAGTGTTTGTTTTTTTTGTATTATATTTTAGTTTATTGAATTGTATTTTAGTTTAGATCATTGTAGTTAATTTATTTAATTAATTTATTGATAATGTAGTGTTAGGTGTATTTGTAACTTAGGTTAGGATTTATTTTACAGGTAAATGTGTATTTATTTTAACTAGGTAGCTATTAAATAGTTATTAACTATTGTACCTAGTTAAAATAAATACAAAGTTGCCTGTAAAATAAATATAAACCCTAAAATAGCTACAATGTAATTATTAGTTATATTGTAGCTATATTAGGGTTTATTTTATAGGTAAGTATTTAGTTTTAAATAGGAATAATTTATTTAATGATAGTAATTTTAGTTTGTTATATTTAAATTATATTTAAGTTAGGGGGGTGTTAGGGTTAGGGTTAGACTTAGGTTTAGGGGTTAATAACTTTATTATAGTAGCTGCGACGTTGGGGGCGGCAGATTAGGGGTTAATAATTGTAGGTAGGTGGCGGCGATGTTAGGGAGGGCAGATTAGGGGTTAATAAAATGTATTATAGTGTTTGCGAGGCGGGAGTGCAGCGGTTTAGGGGTTAATACTTTTATTATATTGGCGGAGATGTCCGGTCGGCAGATTAGGGGTTAATAAGTGTAGGTAGGTGGCGGCGACGTTGGGGGCAGCAGATAAGACGTTAATAAGTATAATATAGGTGTTGGCGATGTTAGGGGCAGCAGATTAGGGGTTCATAGCTATAATGTAGGTGGCGGCAGTGTCCGGTCGGAAGATTAGGGGTTAAATATTTTTATTATAGGGTTTGCAATGTGGGGGGGCCTCGGTTTAGGGGTTCATAGGTAGTTTATGGGTGTTAGTGTACTTTTAGCACTGTAGTTAAGAGCTTTATGTTCCGGCGTTAGCCCATAAAATGCTTAACTACTGACTTTTTTTTGCGGTTGGAGTCTTGGAGGTAGAGGCTCTACCGCTCACTTTCTCCAAGACTCGTTATACCAGCGTTAGGCAAATCCCATAGAAAAGATAGGATACGCAATTGACGTAAGGGTATTTGCGGTAGCCTCAAGTCGCGGGGAAAAAAGTGAGCGGTGAGCCTCTACCTGTCAGACTCGTAATACCAGCGTTAGATAAAAAGCAGTGTTAGGACCCCCTAACGCTCTTTTTTAAAACTAACGCAGAACTCGTAATCTAGGCGTATATTTTTATGAAAATTGTAATTTATAAGGTTGCAAACCATAGTTGGTGGGTTTTTTTTTTACTTTATAGTCAAAAGAAAAAATGGGGTTTCTCCCATATAAATTTGAGTATAGTTATAAAACTTTAATACAGTTATAATAGCTTCCCTTTAAAATAAACTTACATTTACAACAGCTTTGAATAATTTTGTTATAAGAAAGTCCCTTTAAGAGTGGGGGGGCAGATATATGCCTGCTACGCAAAACAAAAAAAAAGCCTAGAATAAGGAAATGTAAATATTAGTTGTTTCCAATGGTCACAGGCAGAGTCAATATGCTATTTAAAACTTTGATCCAGGAAATAGAAAAGGGAAATATTTTTAAATGTATTTAATAAATATCTATTAATGGGACCAAAATATCTGCATAATGTAATGGGGGGAAGGTCATATGCACACTCAACAGTTGTTCTCTGTACTACTGCTTGCATAAACACAATTAGTGGAGATAATCTCTCTGACCCACTACAAAAAAGTTATGGCTATTAAATAATATACAAAAAGAACAGAAAAATAGGATGGTATTTTGGAGAATGCTTCTGGGATAAACCTAAATTTGTCAATGCCTTATTGGGCTCCATGTACTAAGCAGTCAGCGAGCTACCCGCAACAAATCTCGCGTCAAAATTTGCAAAATGATATGTACAAAGCCGTCAATTATGTTAAAACTCGCATCTTTAAAATTGCGAGCGTACTTATCCGCCAAACCTCGCTACCGCTCCATTTTTCACTGTAATTAGACACATTTGACCACCAACTCGCCAAAAACGAATGTGCTAAAAAATCTATTTGTCCGCTCGCTACAATTTCCGCTCCCACCTCGTTATTTTTGCCTCACCACCTTTTAGGTGGCGGGCAAGGTACAAAACAATAGGAAAGTCAATCTAGACGCCAGTCTAGACATATATAAAAGGCAGTAATATCAGCATTGTACTTACAGCATAACTGGCGTCTAATTTGTCTCTCATTTCCATGTACATAAATTGCGCCCAATTTGTCGACTGTAATTAAAGAGTAATCTATATTTTAAATTTGTATTGTATAGTTGTCAATCTTTATAATTATTTTTATATTAATATTTATATATTATCAGATCCAGATGAAGCCATATCCAAATTGTAAATAAATATTACAAAAATAACGCTCTGTTATCACTCTTCAAAAAATTTTGAACAATAATAAAGTTATTTAGATAAGTTGAACTTTTATAGGAGCAAAATTCGATTCCCGTGACTACTATGATGTTCGTGACACCTTGCATGTCACGTGTTAATAATTGGCCAGACAATTCAACTGAAAGTTAAGTACATCAGCTTAGTCGCGGCGAGCGAGGCGTCAAATTTATCAACAATCCGCAACTGCTCGCGGCGGGCTAGACTTGTCTATTTATTGGGGGAATATTAGTACATAGCGACAGCGGACTCCATTTCGCCCGCGGCGAGTAACGGCGGGTTTATCCGCGTCTACAATGACGGATGAATTGACGGCTTAGTACATGGAGCCCATAGTCTATTAAAGATTCTGCATATTTAATTTTTATCACTTAACATTGTCCTTTGACCATTATCTTTTCCAGACAGATAAAGGTAATGAGTCCAGTCACAAAATTGAAAAAGTAATAGACCATAAACCCCAGAGGGACAATGGCACAAGAACGAGGAGCAGCAGAAGTGAGATTGATTGTGAAAATAGTACAACAGCTGATCTCAATAATCTCTATCTGTTATTTTGCCATAGGTTCAGTAAATGAGACCACTATCAATGTAAGAGTTTTTTTATGTAAGATCTTTTTTTGTGAGACCCTAAGGACATACTGTTTTATCAAACTTGCTTTGTTTTTTTTATTTTTTTTTAAATGATTTTAAATGATTTAATGTGTTTTTAATCAAAATACTTTGCATTAATATGTTTTTCCTTTGGAAATTTTTATTTTTAAATATATATTTCTATAATTATCTATGAACACAATATCTATCTATATCTATCTATCTCTGTACATAGTCATATATATATATATATATATATATATATATATATAATATATATCATTTATTTTTTTACAAACATCTATGCAGATATTTACAGATACTATATCTAAATATATATATATATAGGAATGTGAAGTATTCCTAAAGCGCCTTCGTATTTAGCTCAGTTGATCTAGCTCAATCTAGAGTTAGTGCACAAGTAATTAAAGGAAAGGGCTTTCTTAAGCACGCCAAATATAAATATATGGGGAGAGGGGGTTAGCACAGTCAAGATGTCTGAAGTTAGCTTGACTGAGCCTTTCGCTTGCACACTAACTTTTTGCTTTTCTCATAATACCAGTGCTAATCCAACAGCACTATTTTTTACCTTGAGCATAGTTAAAGCTCTCGAGCAATAAAAGATTAGTTTGTCATGTGTAAACTGGCCATATATATCCCCTGGTGTTTTATTAGTCTTATGAAAACATGTGACATTCATGGTACCCAGTACGCAGTGAGACAAGACATCTTAAGTGTGCCGGTGACATACCAGCTATAACTGTGTAAAAAACATAGTCACAAAAACAACATATACCAGTATTTCAACCATTTCAGAGTGTTTTATAGCCCACTGATGGATTGAAAATACAAATCACGTAGGCTGCAAAACACGTATCTGTGTACACTGTGACAAATTTTGTTTTTAATAAAGTTGTTGCGTGGCCTTTTCCCTTTTTCTACTGTTTTTATAATGTATGCTCTATTTAATACAGTAATCCAAACTAAAATACTAACACAGAAACAACAACAACTAAAGAAAATGATGAAATATATGTAAAAAGCACAGAATATAAAATATATGCTTCAACAGTTACCTAATATATTCCATTCACAAAAACACAAACGCATAAACTGCCACATGTTTACACAGAAGAGAGCTCTTAGAAGCATGCTGCGTCTGGCATTCTGCCATTTAACTCCATCATCAGCGTGACAACCATAAAGACAAAAGTTGTTGATGTAAACAATACATAAAAAATGCAAAATACTTTTGTGAAATTATATTCAAATATTCTTGTCTAATGCCGGTTTGAAAGAATTGTAAAGGCACTTGATAACATTCTATTTAAATACACTAACAATATAACTTGGTATATATTGTTTGTGTATTGGTAAATACACAAACAATATAACTTGGTAAGCAGTAGTGAGATAGCTGTGACAGAACAGGGCACTACTCCCTGTAACAAAAGTAATGCACCATACTTACCGGTAAATATGTCTGAAGGAGGCTGTTCTGTTACAAGGGCGCAGTTCTCTTCATCACTATTATCCCCACAGTCATTCAGATGGTTACAAATTAGTGATCCAAAATACAAACATTTGCCACTGGTGCAAGTGAATGTGCAATCTGCAGAAATAAGGTGGGACAAAGCTGGTCAAAGTTGTTGACTGGTGATCCTCAAGATAACTGTGAGAATTAATACTCTTAACTTGTTAAGGATACTTAAAGGGACAGCAGAATTGTTATAGTTTAAAAAGATAGATAGTCCCTTTATTACCCATTCCCCAGTTTTGCATAACCAATAAAATTATATTAATATACTTTTTACCTCTGTGATTACCTTGTATCTAAGCCTCTTCAGACTGCCCCTTATTTCAGTTATTTTGACAGACTTGCATTTTAGCCAATCAGTGCCCTATCATAAGTAACTCCACGGGCGTAAGCACAATTTTTATCTATATGGCACACATGAACGAGCACCCTCAAGCTGTGAAAAACTGTCAAATGCATTAAAATAAGAGGAAGCCTTCAAGGGCTTAGAAATTAGCCCTTGAGCCTACTTAGGTTTAGCTTTCAACTTGATCAAATAAACTTGATTAAATAAACTACTTACCATGTATAGGACACCCCCCCCCCACAACAAAAAAAAACCCTGTGTTATTGCATGCTTTTCATTTGGAAATACAATTAATATGTACTGATAGTTTTTGTATTATCATACAATAAAGCAGAAGCAATAAGATAATATCAGAAGCCCTACAATGACTCCCCCCCCACTCATCTGGGACAATTCACACAGTATGAAGCTTCTCCTTGAACACACTGGTGTTTTAAAAATAGAATAATGTTATTTTCATCTGACAGCTCAGAAAAATCACTGAAGTGCTTAAGGAGACAAAAGTCACTGTAAAATTATTGTTCCCAAGTATTTCTATGGATGTATAAAATGCTGGATCATACTGATTGGTTAATCTAAATCATGTAAGGCAGAAAATAGCAAACTGTGCCCATTATGAAATAATTTACAGCTATAATTTGCCTAAATAGAGTTCATAGTAATATTACAAAAAGATGAAATCATCATATATGATAAATCTTTATACAGAAACAGCAACCTAACAACAGTTAAAAGGACAGGAATACCCAAAATATTATTTCATGATTCAGAAAGAACATACAATTTTAAACAACTTTCCAATGTAACTCTATTATTAAATTTGCTTCCTTCTCTTGTTATACTGTGCTGAAGGAACATTATTGTACTACCGGCAGCTTTCTGATCACATCTAGTTAGCTTATTACAAGAGATAAATGTGTGCAGGCACCAATAAGCAGCTAGCTCCCACTAGTAAAGGACATGTGTGTATTCTTTTTTAACAAGGGATACCAAGACAACGAGGCACATTTGAAAATAGAAGTGATTTTAATATTGTCTTAAAATAACATGCTCTATCTGAATTGTGCAAGTTTAATTTTGACTTTCCTATCCCTTTAAGAATTGATGGACCAAAAGTTTCTAATTTTAGCAACCTAAAGCCTTTATACATATTAAGCCCTCAGGATAACATTGGGCTAAATTACAAGTAGTGCGCTAATGTTAGCACGGAACGCAATAAGCAATATCATGACCACGCTAACTAAAGCACATATAACAAGTTGAAAGTAAACTGTTGCATTTGAGCAAAAACTGTCCTCAAAGTATTAGAATGGCTTCTGACCTAACATAAAGTGTAATGGTTAAAAATCATTCGCAAAATACATCACAAACATATTAAAATAAACAACTACACACAAAATTGTTTTGAAAGGGTGAAAGGGATATAGTACTGTATGTAACAAGGTGTTTGACTGGGAAGGGTTGCAATCATGGGAGTCCACAGGGGGCAAGAGGGGGGGTTTCCCCTGACCTGAATTGTCCTCCTCACCTAGAGTACAAACTGCAAAAAAATAAAATAAATTGTAATGTTGATTCTTTTTTTCTTTTAATCCCCCTGAATTTAGCTCCATTTTAGAAGAAGAAGCACAGTATTCTGGGAGTTACAAAGCATTCTGGAATTTATAGTTTTCTGTTTCACTCTCAATGTTATGCCTCTGCAGTTCTGATCAATCAAAGCAAGAGGAGTAAGAAACAGTGGGTGTTTACACAAAAAACAGAAAATGTGAATTTGTCAATAATGGTGGTACAGTAGAAAGAGGACAAGGCTTCAAAGCAATTTGAATCCACCATTAAAATTTTCTTGTAGTGGACAGCCCAATTTCGTTCCTGTCCAACAGGGTTCCTCCCTCCCTGAAGGCAGGTGTGCATGCAGGAAAACGGATCTAAAGTTACACGCCAAAAAAGCTCCCAATTCTAGAGGCAGCAGCACTGAACAGTTAACATTGGAAAAGTAACAGACATCCTTAAAGTCAGTTAGGTAACTACCTCATTAAATATTGCTCCAGCGGCTTCCCCTGTATCTCACCGGATTGCAATGATGTCTGCCAAACTGAGGATGAAGGACTGTCATCGACTCCTGGTTCCGCAAGCTGTCGCTTGATAGTCCGCTAAATCAGCAGCTCACAGCTTAATACCAGGGCTCACTCCGGCCTGGATAAGTGATGAAAGCAAAGAAGAAAACATGGAAGCACCTGGTAGTAGCCGTTTCAAAGTATTTAATGAACAAGGTAACAAATGTAGCATTAATTGTTACAAAGAAAACATAGGGAAAAATCCCTATTAAAGTTGCGAACCCAATACAGAGAGGGTGGTAAGACAAAATTCAAGAGCTAGTGACAAAAACGACGGCTAACGCGTTTTGGCATGAGCCTTACTCATAGCCTCATAAAAAACAAATGGTCAGAAAGGTTTAAAAACCTAGCTCAAAACTTGATTGGGATCCGGGATACACACCCTAGACATAATTAACCAATCCGTATCAACTAATCAAAGTTGTGCACACACCCCCCTCCCCCTACCCCTAATGTTTACAAACTAACAATTCATTAGTAGAGAGAATTCATTGATAGAACAAATTATATTCGTAAGGAGATGATAATAATAATAATACCCCCAATCCCCTTCATCACTGAGTAATCCTATATAACCAATATACCGATCCACATTTGGCCAATGCCACACCGCTATCGGGGAACAGAGGATCAGATTTGGGTAATTAACCGATAGCACATCAAACATGCCATACCGCCACAGAGACCATATACTCCAATCAGAGACGGGGCCCGTTATCGATGCTCAAAGACAACATCACTCTGATTGGAGAGCCATTAGTCACCTCCGTCAATAGCTCACTTGGGATCCGCCCATACATCACACATCATAGCTGAAAGTAAACAAAAAGCCCCAGTGAGCAGCGATGGGAAAACTGGTCAATCAAATACAGAATAAATGAATGAATAAATAGACATGTGGAGAAGAAGAAAACCTAATGTATATGTATAAATATATAAAAAGGAGAAAGACTATCACAAATCAGAGCAACTATGACTCACAACCAGGCAGCGCTATAATGTCACAACATAAGTAATCTCAAGCCACATCCTTGGTTCAGCTCCGAGCGATCATCATCTCTCAAACTTACAAAGTGAATTACAAATAATAAACACCTAGGCGTTACAACAATGCCTCTGCATGAACAAGCAAATAGGCAAATAATAGCGGAACCAAACTCGATAATACGAGCATAGAAAGCCAGTGTATAAAAATGTCAATATAATCACTAATGACAAAATAATTGGTTTTAGCTTCAACACCGATAAATAGAACTGGAGACAATCCAGTCTGAGCATCGGAAAAAATAAATATATAGCAGAGATATGCATTCTATACAACAAAGTTGGAGCAAAAAGTTAGAAATGCACCCATACTGGATGTCCAAACCCTTAATTCATGCCCACTGATCTTTGAGATAATAATCCAAAATGAGCATAGCCCCCATAGGCAATATTCCGAAGTGAAATACATTAAATAAATGTGAAGGAACAAATCCGCTTATAGTGAGAGGATTAATAGGGCTTTAACAAATATCCAAATGTGTGCAAGTACTCCTCCACGCAGTGACACAGTATGGAGCAAATAGAGCAAAAACCGAGTAGTATTAGATTAAGTGGGGATCATCCCCTACTATATCCCTACACTGAAGGCTAGAAAACTCAACGGGACCAAAAATAAATTAGATCAAATTCTGAGTTGAGGCCTCCTGGAATCCTGGTCTTCAACTTAAAGATCCAGAAGGCCTCTCTTTCTCCAAGCTTGTTCACCCTATCTCCTTGACCTCGTTTTAGGGGAACCTTGTCAATATTGGTCCAAACAAAGGACCTTACTGACTTATTATGAGTTTCAACAATGTGTCTGACCAAGGGATGTAATTATATTTCTGTAAGTGTACATCTGCTTTTTACCTGTGTTTTGTAATTTACCTGTTCTTTGTGTAAATATATTGTTTTTATATTTTTTTGTGTCTCTGGATTGCAGAATCTACATACTTAAATCACAATTGTATATATATGTATAAATAAGAGATAAAAAGGTTAATCCAAGCACAAGGTGTGTTACTTTGGATCCTGAATGTGATTGGTTGACACTGCCTTTAAATTAAGAGACAGGTGCATTACTGTGTATGCATGATTAAGAGACTGCGGTCTCGAAACGTCGCATACCTGTCTTGTATGCTTTTAAACATTCAATAAAGAAGATTCCTTTTATTACATTGGTGCTGTGGACAGTTTTGTTTGTCTGACCAAGGGGGTAGTCTTAGACCCTATCCTAATATCCGACAAGTGTTCCTTTATGCGGGTTCTGGCCTCTCTTTTTGAGAGCCCTACATACTGCAGAGAACACACACTGCAAGTAATCAAATACACAATATAGGTTTTTGTGCAGTTTAAGCAATATTTGATGTTATATCTCTCACCAGTCACCGTGGACTTGAAATATCCCCCACCATTACCCTCTCACAAGCCACACACGTGTGGTGGTGACACCTGAAGACCCCCACAGATGTCAACCAAGAAGAGGTGCTTCGGTTGGGAGACTCCGACCAGATCTTGGTAGGAGCAACCATGTTTCCAATCGTCCTGTTCTTTTTGTAAGCAAATCTGATCCCCCTTTCCACCACATCTGTCAGCCCATCGTCAGCTGACAGGAGGCTGAAATGTTTGCTCACTATCCAGCAAATCTCGTCATATTGTTTGGAGTACTCAGTGATGAAAGATACTTTACTAGTAGTACCAGGGCTGTCCCCTTCTCTCTTTTTGTTTTTAGTTAGTAATGTCTCTCTGGGAATTCTCCCTACATCTCTTCTGGCCTTAAGGATCATTTGGGGATCATAACCTCTCTCTTTCAGCCTAAGGGTCAAGTCATCCGCCTGTTCTTCATATACAGAATGGAATGTACAATTCTTTTTAAGGCGGATAAATTGACTCTTAGCCACACCCCTGAACACTCTTCTGGGGTGGCAGCTCGATGCATGTAATAATGAATTCCCTGCTATGGGTTTACGAAAAAACTCTGTACTAATCCTTTGGCCCTGCACACCCTCCAGTGTGATATCTAAAAAGTTCACACATCTATCCTGTACCTCAGATGTAAACCTCAGACCACAATCATTGTTGTCCAAACCAGCCACAAACTCTCCAAGTTGTGAATCGGTTCCTCCCCAAATGAACAGCAGATCATCAATGAAACGGCCGTACCAGATGATCTCTGTTCTAAATGGCTTCTGATCTCCAAAGACGTGGGATAGCTTCCACCATCCCATAAAGATATTCGCATAGGATGGGGCAAATTTGGCTCCCATGGCCGTCCCACGTCTTTGGAGATAGAACTGTCCCATAAATTCAAAATTATTTTGGGTGAGGAGGAATCGAGTCACCTCAATCACAAAATTGATAAATACTGGATCCCCACCATAGCACCTATTTAGGAAAAAACGTACAGCCTCCAACCCTTTATCATGTGGAATGCAGGTGTATAGGGATTTGACATCCACAGTGAGCCATCCGTAGTTGTTTTTCCACCTGATCTGACTCAACAGGTTCAAAACATGTTTAGTATCTGCCAAGTGACTCCAAAGGGTGCTCACTAGTGGCTGCAAAATGTCATCCATTGGATACTAAACATGTTTTGAACCTGCTGAGTCAGATCAGGTGGAAAAACAACTACAGATGGCTCACTGTGGATGTCAAATCCCTATACACCTCATGATAAAGGGTTGGAAGCTGTACGTTTTTTCCTAAATAGGTGCTATGGTGGGGATCCAGTATTTTTCAATTTTGTGATTGAGGTGACTCGGTTCCTCCTCACCCACATGCAGAGGCATTGTTGTAACGCCTAGGTGTTTATTATTTGTAATTAACTTTGTAAGTTTGGGAGATGATGATCGCTCGGAGCTGAACCAAGGATGTGGCTTGAGATTACTTATGTTGTGACATTATAGCGCTGCCTGGTTGTGAGTCATAGTTGCTCTGATTTGTGATTGTCTTTCTCCTTTTTATATATTTATACATATACATTAGGTTTTCTTCTTCTCCACATGCCTATTTATTCATTCATTTATTCTGTATTGGATTGACCAGTTTTCCCATAGCTGGGGCTGTTTGTTTACTTTCAGCTATGACGTGTGATGTATGGGCGGATCCCAGGTGAGCTATTGGCGGAGGTGACTAACGGCTCTCCAATCAGAGTGATGTTGTCTTTGAGCATCGATAATGGGCCCCGTCTCTGATTGGAGTATATGATCTCTATGGCGGTATGGCATGTTTGATGCGCTATCGGTTAATTACCCAAATCTGATCCTCTGTTCTCCGATAGCGGTGTGGCATTGGCCAAATGTGGATCAGTATATTGGTTATATAGGATTACTCAGTGATGAAGGGGATTGGGGGTATTATTATTATTATTATCATCTCCTTACGAATATAATTTGTTCTATCAATGAATTCTCTCTACTAATGAATTGTTAGTTTGTAAACATTAGGGGTAGGGGGAGGGGGGTATGCACAACTTTGATTAGTTGATACAGATTGGTTAATTATGTCTAGGGTGTGTATCCTGGATCCCAATCAAGTTTTGAGCTAGGTTTTTTAAACCTTTCTGACCATTTGTTTTTTATGAGGCTATGAGTAAGGCTCACGCTGAAATGCGTTAGCCGTCGTTTTTGTCACTAGCTCTTGAATTTTGTCTTACCACCCTCTCTGTATTGGGTTCGCAACTTTAATAGGGATTTTTCCCTGTGTTTTCTTTGTAACAATTTATGCTACATTTGTTACCTTGTCCATTAAATACTTTGAAGCGGCTACTACCAGGTGCTTCCATGTTTTCTTCTTTGGTTTCTGCAGTTCTGAACCCTAATGCCCAGCATGCATTGTATAGTGGTATATATATATATATATATATATATATACTCATATATATTGAAAGATTTCTGTGGACGTCCATGGCTTCATTTTATATATATATATATATATATATATATATATATATATATATATTGTTAAATCAAGAAGAAACACCAGCGCTAAAACTAGAACAATAATATTAGTAGGATCTAGAAGCTAATGTATCCTATACACTTGATCAGAAAGGAGAGTGTGTAGGGGTATCAATAAGAATATCCCAATAAGAGTAAATCAGTGTATGGTACTAAAGTGAATGAGTATGTGATACAAACAGTGTCCGTATCGGTTAAGGAAATAGCGTGCTGCCTACAGAAAGAGAAAACACCAGGATAACTATATATACTCCTTAAGCCCTTGAAGTCAGTAAGAATGATAGCTATTTAAATATTACTTTTATATAGGCTTAATAAAGATACCTACCTAACAATTTTCTAGGAGACAGAGGGGTGTGTCACAACAAAACTAATACTATCTTATTTTAGAGAAGATGTATGAATTGTAAATTATATATACTAGAATATCACGTACAAATAGAAGTGGTTACCAGCTACCACTTTAATATGATGAAGTTTAACACATTCAAACATTTATTGTTCCTCTTTATATATGATGTATATGTCCCAAGTTTTTTGTACCATACACGTAACATATCCAGTACTAACACAGAGAAATCAAAAATACAAATATTGCCAATTACATCTATGGATTCTATCTACAACAAGTAATAATGCCACAGCTTTATTTTTGATAAAGTCATATTTAGAAATAAGCGCTTTTTTAAAAAAAGGGGAAGGCTCTAGGACCGGGCATCCCACATTGTTTCTAACAGAAACTAGTTGCTTATACAATTACTATAGCAACACACACGGAGACCGCCTTGAGAGCGCACGTAGCACCTATGACATCACACATTGGCTGCCGTAATGGAATAAGCGGAAAAAACACGCCCACTTTCTTACTTTTAAAACGGAACATGCCGAATCCTGTCCATTCACTTTTTGCCTCTGATGAAGAAGTCGCTACTGACTTTGAAACGCGTAAGGACACTTTGTAAGTGGACGGACAGGCCCTATTCCATTCGGCATTCTTTTATCTGGAACCATATTGTTTTACACTTTTTGGCATTTTATTGCTTTGAATACTAATACGCTTTTTTAGCCATTTTTTCCTTTGAATCTAGGAGTGTACCCTTTTTACCTATGAATTTTGCACAAATATCTTAAAGGTACCCTAGAGAGGAGAACTTTGCTTGACTAACCAAATATTTAATACGGGAATTACATACATATATCCTGCAAAAATACCATCTGTCTAGTATAACAGCTGCAGACTCTATCCAGTTATACTATTGACACAAATAAGGAAAACTACAGCACTAAGTTTTTTGACCAAGCTTGATGCATTACTACATGCTGTTATCTTACCTCATATCAGATTGAGGTTTTAAAATGTAAGCACATTTGGTATATACATAATAAATGTGTCTTTTATATATACAGTATTACGCTATGTGTATGTCTTTCTTTTCTCCATCCACAACCTACACGATTGCCTGAGGAGACTAGGTTTCTCACCACCAGTGGAAAGAAAAGAAAGAAAATAAGAGAGTCCAGGATTTGCATAGCAGTTATATCTACAAAGAAAACTCCACTAACTGACCAGTATACTCCTTTGCAAGGGACAAGGGATCATCTTTATTTCCTAAGAGCTGACACCTTACCTCATACGATTGAGGTACAAGCTGGTAAGTGGGATATACTTACCTTAAACAAAGATTTGTTGAAAACTAAAGGACAAACCTCTTGTATAAGAAAATTTCTGTACATTTTTTTATACATACTCTCTTTGTTTTATAAAAACAAGATTAACATTGTTGCTATAACCATTTTCTACTGCTGTGCGCATCCACATTAGTATTGATTATCCTCTTTTTATACATATATATATCTGTATGTGTGTTTGTATTTATGTGTTTATATGTGTAAGTATGTATAAACATAGATATATATACACATATAAACACATATACACACATGTATACACACATACTTTATATATATATATATATATATATATATATATATATATATACACAGTATATATATATATATATATATATATATATATATATATATATATATATATATATATATATACACACACACACATAATATATTTATACTTTGGAGCCCTTTCCAATCAAATACCTTTAAACATGAAATTTCATTTTATTCAATTTAAAAAGGGTTTATTGTGTTTTCAAAGAAATACTTTACATTGCAATCTTCTTCACTATGAAGAAAAGGGTCTTTGTATTTTTAAATATATAGCTGTATATATATATATATATATATATATATATATACACATACATACATATATATATATATATATATATATACACATACATACATATACATACACTCACACACTGTATATACTCATATAGATATATAGGTATAGATACATATTATCTAGACCCCCTTCTACTCTCACTAATAGGTCACAATCTAGCCACACCAGGCCAGCTTGTGATTTAGTTCTGTGGGTGCAAGGGTTAACAACACTCCCTAGTCTGTACTAGACATAAAAGAAATGCCCCAAACTACCCTTTAATGCCACCCACACTAAACTAACAACCATATAGCTCCAAAACTGCCACCACTTAAAATTTATTAAAGGGAAAATCCTAAGGAAAAACCCAGACTTACACATTAACTCTCTGAGTACAATTTAGCAGAAAATAACCTAAATTATACAGTTCTAATATTCCAGTCTCTTTCATTAACGTGGTTCAATTATTAGACAAAGGCCAAACTTAATAAAGGAATTATTTATTATGCCAAAAATATTATGCACAATGCATTATTATTAAAAAGTTGTTACAAATAAAATTACACACAGCAAACAGTTATTTAAAATAAAAAGGGAGAAAAACAGATTAAATACTTTACTAGTCTCAAGATCTGTGCCAGGGGCTGGCATGAAAGCAACGGTCCTTACCCTGTAGAACAGCTCCCCTTGTAAGAATGACAATCTTATATTTAAAAAATAAGATTCTTATACCTATTTTCCAGAGATCAAGTTGCCTGACCACACCCTCCTGGGCGGGCTAAGAAACCCCCTGTGTTTATGACCTTCAATAAACTAAATTTTTGCCTGAAATTATAGAATCCATTATAATTTCTGCTAGGTAACTCTATTTTCAGATATACTGACCGGTAATCTCTTGGTTTCATTGGGAGAATCAATTTGATACCAGACATGACATAGGTTGTCATATTTACCTTCATTTAATGTAATAGCAGTTTTATACACATATACATTATACCAATGTCCTTTTATTGACCTCCTCAGGATATGGGAAAGAAGCACTGTGTTGTATCTCTGGAGCTAAAAGCGTGAGTGGCTTTATGACTCAATGCATACACAATAACATTTGGTGGAGTGAGCCTTAGAAACTATTTATGAGGCTCCTGGCACTTCAAAGAAAACAAAACAAACACAGGACACAATTCTTCTTGAAAAGCAAATAACTGTTGTTAGTTCACAAACTAAACAGAATTAACCCCTTAGCAGCTACATCTTGAGATATTCATGACATATATATTTATAAATATTCAAAAATAAAAATAATATTTTCTTCTATGTGCAGAACACTGGAATGTAAAGTATTTGGCTTTAGTGTTGTTGATCTAATGTGGTATTGGGATAGCAGGTGAGTGATGAGTGTTTTTTTTTTTTTTAAGCAGCGCACTCCATAAATGTCTTTGGGGAGAAAAAGTTAGCACGGTCGTGAAATCTGATTTCCTGAAGTTAGTGTGCCCGATCTTTTGCTCATGTGCTAACATTTTACTTTCAACTTGTAATTCAAGCACTAACCCAGCCATGTTAAAATACATAAAATAAATCAATAAAAGCATTCAAAGAAGGCTGGAGCTCTAGCAGATATATATATATCCAGAAAAGATAAACAAAATAAAGCAAAAGACTAGGGGTAGTCAGTGGCGCCTTAGAGAGGGGTTGCCTATAAGACAACAATAAGGGGTAGCGTAATAAGCTAGAGGTGGCTAAATGTGCAACTAAAGAGTTAAAATCAGTCCGCCAAATTAATATGGCTCAAGGTGAACAAGCATTAATATAACTGAATAAGGGTGAGGTTACAGTTTCTAAATAGATACAAGACTGAATAGGTAAAACTCAGAAAGATACAGAATTTATCAAATAAGGTAATTTAATAAAACAAGTCAATTAATAATGTCTTCCATAAATAATTACACCGGTGTAGGCAATAACAAATAATTAAAACATCAATGTTAAAATTGCAACGCAAACAAAACTAAAAACAAAACTAAAAAACGAGAGTGAAGAGGTTAACGGGTTCAAGCACATTAGGTATTGAACCACAGTGAAACCAGTATCAGCGTCTAAAAAGTTCAATTGTTGGAGCTATTAAATTAGCAACAATGTATATAAATGTTTGCTAACTTAATAAGTGTGAATCTCCGCGGTCGTCGGGTACAATATGACCAGGAATGTGGCAGTAATTCAGTTCTGTACAGTGTTAACATACAGTGGAAAGAATATCCTCCAATGGTAAAAGTTAAACAGTTAGTGCAGGTGCAGACGGAGATTCGGCTTAGCCGTGTATGTGTATCTGTTTGCTTCTTCGGTTGTTATAATGGTTTACTGTCTTAAGAAGTTATGCCAATAGGTACAACTTGCAACACAGGGAATTGGGAATTTTACTCACTTTCAGTTTTCAGCGTCCTAGCTCTACTCACTCGTTTCCTCTGTGTGATGAAAGGTTTGTCGAGTCCAACCAATAGGGACCATTGGAGTGCGCGCACTTATTTGAAAAAAAGGGTTTTTTGAAGATGAATACTCCTACCGGCTCAGTGTGTCCGCACAGATTGCTCCTGCTGCAAGGAAATACAAAGTTACTCCCAGGACCGACTCTTTCTACATGCTCAAATAGCACACACTGAGCCGGTAGGAGTATTCATCTTCAAGAAACCCTTTTTTTCAAATAAGTGCGCACACTCCAACGGTCCCTATTGGTTGGACTCGACAAACCTTTCATCACACAGAGGAAACGAGTGAGTAGCTTATTACGCTACCCCTTATTGTTGTCTTATAGGCAACCCCTCACTTTGCTTATTATACTTTTTAACTGACAGTCAGCTTAAGGCACCACTGACTACCCCTAGTCTTTTGCATTTTGCCCAGTTCACAATTGTGAGAAGTGCGAACAAGTCAGTTGGCCAGTACTGTCCCTCACTCCTTAGTCCAGTGTCTATCTTTTCTTTTTGTCTTAAACAAAATAAAGCAGTCATACAATTTATCCACAGATAATTATGAAAAAAAGGATAACATTGGAAAAACAGAAATATGTGTACATGGACAATGAGATAAATCATTGGAAGACCATTTTCTTATAGCACCCTTGTTTGCTTATACCTATGTATTTAACCCCTGAAAAGTGGATTGTTATTTGGCAACTATGCACACATACCACCTCTGATTGGCCACTGGCCCATGTTCAGCTCAGTATGCTGGCATTGGCTGCACCAGCTTGTTTTTTCAGTCGAAGGATGGGTAAATGAGTGGCTGATATTATTATTGCATATCTGATTGGTAAATTTGTGGGTGTTGAGCATTTATCAAGTGCCTTTGGCTCTTGAATTTGATGTGTCCATTTTGTTGTCAATATTTTTGGTTGGCAAGATTATGATTGCCAAAGTCGAAGTCAATGCTCTCCATGTAATGCATGGGTGACTTTTCTGGTATATAATTTGATATTTTTCAAATTGAAAAATTGTGTTATTGTTTGTATTATGATTGCTCCGATGTTTAAAAGGCGTATAAAAAGAAAAAAAAAAACAGAAGATAAACTGATTAAAGAAAGCAGTGCTTTTAAATGCTAAAAGGCCATTGTATTCAAAATGTAATTCCCTAGAAAAGGTTAATAATATGTTCTAAAAACCTACTTTGCAATGTACTTTTATTATTTATTTTGACAATTTGAATTGTAATTTTTTCCAGTTCCTCCAAGGAAACTCAAACACCTCCCACATATTTCAGTATCCTCAGTCTATAACATTCTATATAGTGATTGTTTGATCAGTTATTTACATCTGTCCAGCACAGGTCCAAAATGATAAACTATATTCAAAAGGATTTTTATGGGGGTGTCCCCAGCGTTTAAAAAAAATGCAAAGTTTGCTTTTCAAGCATTAACTTTGCATGCAGATATGTTCCATTTCATTGCTTAACTACATCTAATTATATAGTGCTCAAAACACGTGCATGTCTCTGAGCCTACCCCAGTATGCTTTCATAGAAAACAGAGAAGTTTCCGGAAAGAATGCTTAAATATAATAAATAAATAGATGCATACACACATAAATAAATACACTGTAAAGTGTATATGTTATTACAAATTCTATCTGAATAAAAGATTAATTTTGACTTTATGTCTTTTAACCCACCTGGCAACCATGTTCAAAGACTCATCTGCGTCCAGGCTTAAGTAAGCTGCACATTTGCTCTGTTATAGCCCCTTAAAATAAGTTTGTATTTTGTAGAAAATCATAAGTCTACACAAACAGTGCATCAAAGACCCTTAAGCACCTTAATGTA